>NW_027311936.1:265000-294999 GCF_040954645.1 Diabrotica undecimpunctata | reverse complement strand
CGCACACACGCACACACACATACACTCTTCACCTCTCGACTCCTACCTGTTAGTCGCCCCTTACAACTGGCAGGGTCTTCTTGCCTTGGCCGTATTCTTACCTCTGCAAGCCAGACGGACTCACACACATACCCACACACTCACACACGCACACACACACGCACACGTACACGCACACGCACACACTCTCCACCTCTCGACTCCTATCCATTAGTCGCCTCTTAAGACAGGCAGGGCCTTCTTGCCTCGGCCGTATTCTTATCTCTGCAAGCCAAACGGACACACACACACAAATACACACACACATACTCACACACGCACAAACACACGCACACACACAAAGACACATGATAGAGGGTTGTTCGTTCCATCGATTCGTTTGTACACTCCGAGGAGTGCACAAACCAATCGTGGCCCTGGTCTGCCTACCTTTCGGCATACGACCTGTACTATCCAATATCTAGGAAGCTCTGTCAAGCGAACCCATCCCAACGCCGCACTCCAAAAATTTGCGGCGAAAGAAGAGTCCCCTATTTTCTTTATTTAACCCAAAAATATTACAAAAGTGGTACAAAATTAAAGTTTTTCCAACAGTTACATGAATTTCTTAAGTCTAGTTACTAGCTATTTCTATTCTAATCTAATCTAGTTTTAGTTTATAGTCTATTTCTAGTTCCTAATCTAATCCTAATCTATGCTATTTACTACTAGTGTCCTGTCACTGGGGGGGGGGTTTTTTAGAATCGCACTTATCTGTGAGTGTCACTGTTCGCGGGAGGTCACTTTTTATTAATTCTTATTGGTGGTCCCGGGGCAAGGGCGGTTTGTGTGTGAGGGTAATTGTGTGTGTGTATGTGTGTGTGTGAGGGTTGTGTGAGGTGTTGGTTATGGGATATATAGGTGTGTGTATATGATTTTATTGGTCGGTTTCTTCGTCGTCTAGTATCATTTGATCTCCCCAGTCATTTATCCATTTTACTATTTCTTTGTTTGTGGTGTCGATGTTCGTTGGTGGGTATGTCATGTGTATTTGTGTTAGTTTGTCTGTGAGTATTCGTCTTGCTGTTACTCTTTGGGGTATTGTACAGTCATTTATTATGTGTCGTTGGTCTTCCGTTGTGTTACAGTGTGTGCAGTTTCCGTTAGTGTCTCTTAGGTTAAATCTTTGATAATATTCTTGTGTATGTCCGTGACCGGTGAGAAGTTGTGTAGTTTTCCAGTTAAATTTTGGGTCCGTTAGTCTTACTTGTTGTATTATATTGTAGGTCTTGCGTCCTTTTGTCGTGGTGTTCCAGTCTTGTTGCCATTTTGCTAGTTTTGTATTTAGTTTGATCTGTTTTATGTCGTCTTTTGTGGTTATTGTTATTGTGTTTTGTGGGTTTATGTGTGCCTGATTTGCTAGATTATGTGCAATTTTGTGTCCCTGCTCGTTCCTGTTTATTTTTGTGATGGTGTATAAGATGTTGTGTTTTGTGAGCGTTTCCAGGTTCTTTTTTATTTTTATGATGTACTTGTTCCTGTTGTTTCCGTTATACAGTTATTGCATAAGGATCTGCGAGTCTGTGTAGAAAGAGATTGTTTTGTCTCTGTATTCTAGTATGTTTTGTGTGATGTGTTCAGTGTTGATGTGTAGAGCAAGGGTTTCCAGGTCGTTTATGTTACCACTTGTCAATATTTTGTAGTTTGTTCTAGTGTTTGTTTGTGTGGTTTCTATATTTGTTCCTATTGTCCTGCTTGTGTTGTCACCTGTGGTTTTAACACTAGCGTCTGCGTATGCTTTTATGTCCGGTGTATTTGTGTTATGAAGTTGTTTTATGATTCGTGCTGTCGGGTGTGGTGTCTCTATCGTTTTGGTTTTTAATGTATTTATTGCGTCCTTGTGTTCTGTGTAAGTTTTATGTGTTGCCAAGGCATCTACGCTAAGCGGAGTTGTTCCGGCTAGTACGTGGAGAGCCGATGTGGGGGCGGTGTTATATGCCCTCGTGATTGCTCGCAGGAATGGTCTCTCTGCGGCAGCCAATTGTTTTGCGATTCTCGAATCTGTCGCTCTTTTTCCCCAGATCTCTGCTCCGTATAGGAGCATGGGTTTTATCGCGCCTTCGTAGATAGCCTTGAGTGTATGTGCTTTGCGGCCCCAGTCTTTGCCTGCAATTATGAACAGCTTGTGTCCAATGTCGGCTGCTTTCTGCCTGTTCAACTTTACATGTTCCAACCATTGAAGGCCCGTGTCTATGGTCAGCCCTAAGTATTTTAAGGTTGCTGACGGTGTTATTAAATCATTGCTGATTCTGACTCGGGGGGCCCTGGTTGGTCTATGCGGGATGAACAAGGCTTCTGTCTTACTACTGTTATATAGCAGTTTGTAAGACTCAGCCCATTTTTCACAAGCCGTCCATATCTGCGACCATTTGTGTTCAATTTGGTTTAGAGATTTTCCTGTAAGCAAAATTATCTGGTCGTCCGCAAAAGCTTGTACAATGTCGTAGTCGGTTGTAACGTTTGTTTGCTCTATGGTGTCGAACCAAGGCTCCATCAGTAGAATCCACAGAATGGGGCCCAGGCTCGACCCCTGAGGGCAACCTTTTTCTGTCTTGTCCTGTATGTTTTCGGTCGTGATTGTGCGGTTTTCTAAGAAGTTTGTGCAAAGTCTAAGTATATTGTGCGGTGTGTGTGCTTCGTGTAATTTATTTTTTATGGCTGGTATCCATGCTGAATTAAATGCGTTCTGAAGATCCAGCGTTATTATAAGTGTATGTAGTTTGTTTTGTTTGTTGTAGTTTATCTTGTCCATCATTTGTGTTATGGCGTCTATTGTCGAGTGTCCTTGTCTAAAACCAAATTGGTTTTTGTTTAGTTTTCCGTTTGTTTCTAAGTAATGTGTCAGTCTTCTGGCCGTTAATTTGTCCAGGATCTTCCCCAGTGTTGGAAGGAGGCAGATCGGTCTTTTGCCCCCGTCTTTTTTGGGTAGCCAGACCATGTCCGCCCTCTTCCAACACTCTGGGAATTCACCCGTGTGTAGACAGTGATTGTACAGTTCCGTTAGTAATTCTGGTTTTATATTATGAATAATTTCAACTATTTCCTTGCTGAGTCCGTCGGTGGCCGTGGCTTTTTTGTTTTTCATGTCTCGTATTGTGATCTGTATCTCGTCTTGTGTAAAATCTATGTCGTTTTCTGTATTGTGTATGTATGTTTTCGTTCTCAATGCTTTGTGTGTGTCACTGTCGTTTTCTTCGTTGTCTTTTGGGAAGTATTTCATGTGTAAGTATTTTATAGTGTCCTCCCTGTTTGTTGTATATGTTCCATCTGATCTTTTGATGGTGTTTATTGTGTTATTACTGTCTTCTCTTTTTTTGATTATTTGGTAACCTAGGTTCCAGGGGTTGTCTGGGTCGTGATTCGTCAGGTACTGCCTAATTGCTGTTCTTTTTGCCAACTTAATGGCGTCTTTATATCTTCTTTTGTTTATTGTGTATTCTAGTTCGTCTCTTCTTCTGTTAATGGGGTCTCTTTCTTGTTGGTAGCGTCTTCTACTTTTATTTGTTTCTTTTTTAAGTCTGTCTAGCTCTTCGTTCCACCAAACTTGGTTTGGTTTCCTGTTTTTCGCTATTCTCCTCGATGCTTCCTTTGTGATTTGGATGAAATCTTTCTGAATGTTTTCAGCTTTTAGGTTGGTAGTACCTGACAGATCCCAAGCCTTTGTGTTTATGAGTACGTTTAATTTGTTTTTGTCTATGTGTGCTATGTTAAGTTTGGGTTTGTTTGTGCTTAGGTTGTGTTGTGTATGTCTTTTAATGTTGAAGGTAATGTATTGGTGGTCGCTAAGAGTTTCCTCCTCCACGACCATCCAATCATTTACCGACGTGTTTTTAGTTAATGTCAAGTCTATCCAGCTTCTCCCCCTCAAGGTGAGAAAAGTTGGAGGACTGTTGTGTTTGTTGTGTATATATATGTGTTCTGTGGTTGTCCAGTCTATCAAGTTTTGTCCTCTGGTGTCGGTTATGTTGCCTCCCCAGCTTGTGTGTTTCGCGTTAAAGTCACCTGTGATTATTGTCTTGTTTGTGTCGGTTTCTATTTGTGCTTTGTGTTTGTTTAGTATATTGTTATTGTCTCCTCCGGGTGGATCGTATATGTTTGTGATTGTGTAAATGGTGTTGCCCGATTGGAGGTGTATCGTTGTTGTGTTTTGGTCGGTCCTGTTTGTAATGAGTGTAACTTGTTTTGTCAGTTTTTTGTTGACGAGGATAGGAGCTTTAGAGGTTTTGTATAGCCCTACAGTATTGTAATCGGTGTTTTGCCAGATGTTATGGCCGGGTTCTTGTATGAGGGCTATATCAATTTTCTCGCTGGTCATTTTATTTATTAGCTTGTCTGTGGCCTCGAGACCTCTTCCAGCATTAAATTGAATGAAAGAGGTCATCGTAGTGTTGTGTTGTGTGTGTTTGTTTGTTTTGTTTTGTTTTGTGTTTTGTGTTTGTTTGTGTTTTGTTTGTGTTTGTGTTTTGTTTTTGTTGTGTGTGGTTTGGTTGTCTAGTTGTTGTAGTTCGTCTGTTGCTTAGCCTCGTCCATCTTTTTGATTTGGATGGGGCATTTCATGTCCTTTGCCATGTGTCCCCGTGGCTGCAGATCCATAATCTGGCAGTTGGCACAGTTGTATGTCCTGCTGGAGCAAGACGCACCCTCGTGTCTGCCAGCACACTTAAAGCATATTGGGTGCTGTGCACCGCAGTACTTTTGGGAGTGATTGAATCTGCAGCATCGGAAACACATGCTGACTCGAACGTACTCTTGGACGTAGAACTTTGTAAGGTCGAAGTAGATGAAACCATCCTTTAGTATTTGCTTGATCACATCAGTAGGACCCTCCACAATTACATTTTCGACCCATGGATTGCGGCAGGGTTTTGCATGAATGATTTTTAGGTTGTCAAGTTGGTCACCAAATTTCTCGTCCAATGAGTCGTTCTCTGCCCTTATCGCTTTCGCGAAGTTTTCTCTGTTTTGTCTTTTGTCCATTCCTGTAATCATTATGAGTGGGTCTTTGGTCCTTGTGACGTCTTTTGTCTCTATGTTTTCGCATCGTTGTGTCCTTAGTTTCAGTTCTTTGTGTTTGTTTTGGTCCTCAGTTGTTATAATTATTGTGTTGTCGTCTTTGGTTCTTTTTATCGTCATATTTTCCAGGTCCTTGGGTTTTATTGTGTGTCTTAGTTCGTCCATTATTTTTCCCTTGTCTCCGTGTTTTAATTTGATCATGGTATCGTAGCGTCTTCTAGCTTTAGGTGTGGTCCATGGCTCTTTGTCTTGTGGTTTTTCGGTCGTTGTTTTTGTAATTGTGGCGTAAGTTTTACCCGGAGTTGGTAGTACTGGTGTTGTGTCTTCCTGTGTTTTTGTTACCTGTGTAGATGTTGATGGTCTTTGGTTTGGTATTTGTGATGTCTGTGCTTGTTGTGTAGCATGTGTGTGTTGGGTTTCTTGGGTGTGTCTATGTGTTTGTTTAGGTATAGAGGGTGTGTGTGTTTTTGTGTTTTGTGTGTTTGTCATTAATTGTTTCAGGTCGTGTATTTCTTTTAGCAGTAGTTTGTTTGTGTGTGTCTCCTGTTGCTCGAATTCAGATGTGTTTTTTGCATTCATCATAGTTATTAGTTTGTCTTGTAAATCTGTAATCTTGTTTTCCTGGAGATAGAGGTGTGTAATTAGCTGGTCGTATATGTTGATGATTGAATTTGTATTGTCAATGACTGTGTTTCGGTCTTTTGTGTTGAAGGAAATTTTGCCCCTGCCCTCGGGTGTTGTCCTTGATACTGAGGCAATTGTGTGTTCCTTAAGTTCTTGAATTTTTACTGCGTTTTCCATGATGATTTCTCTTGTAGTTTTGTTAAAATTAATGTCCATGGTTTGTTCTTTAGTTTTGATTTCCTGTTCCGTGTTATTTTCTATTCCTAGGTCCATATTGTACTGGCCAGCGGAGGGGGGTGGACCTGCGCTTAGGCTCCTCCCTCTTGTTGGAGTCCGTTGCAGTCCAACAGAGGCTCGAGGAATTTCCTCTTCCATATCTTTTCTTTATGTTTAGTTATAGTTATAGTGTAAGTTTGTCTGTGTTTGTTAAAAAGTTCATAAAATAGTTCATAAAATGTTTATAAATATTGAATATATCACTCGAAAAATGTCACTTAGAAAACTGATGAATATGTTAAGAGTTTCCCTATCAAATGTGATTTTAATCGATATAACTGTATTATTCTATTATTAAGGCACTTTTAGTTTAAATAGTCTTTGTAAATTTTGTTGAATCAATTAAATTTGCAACTAAAATAGTCTGTATAGATGCATAAATTTGTTTAAAAGTTATTTTCACTAATAAAAGTTTTTAAAGTCTTTAAAATGTGAATTTGAATGTTTATTAGATCATAGGACTTACGCTATTTGTGGTTTATCCAGATTCACTAACTTCACAATTCACTTTCACTTCTAATCCGCTTTTTGTGAACTTCACTTTTAGTTTTTAGTTTTTAATTTTCGATTTTATTTTATTCTATGTTTATTTCACTCCGTTATTTGTACACTGCACATGACTGTGTCTGTGACGTCACTCCTACGTATTTAGTCTACCGCACATCCTATTTTCGTCAGTTAGGGCGTTCCCTCAAGGTACCGAACGCGCATCGGCGCCGCGCACACGGATGCGCGGGCGATCGCACGTGCGGGCGGACGGGTCGGAGCTGCGACCGTCCTCTGCTATGTTCTAAGCGTAAATGAAAAATGGACCGAACGCGCAACTGTTTTCGCGCATTACCTTCGTGCGGGTCGGTCTGGCGGAGCGATTACACGGATGCGTCCGCTCTGTACGGAGGTCGGCGGTAAACTGACACAAAGACACATACACTCTTCACCTCTCGACTCCTATTCATTAGTCGCCTCTTACGACAGGCAGGGACTTCTTGCCACGGCCGTGTTCTTATCTCTGCGAGCCGACCGGACACACACACTAACACACACAAGCACGCACACACGCACACACACGCACACACACAAATACACTTTTCACCTCACGACTCCTACCCATGAGTCGCCTCTTACGACAGGCATGGCCTTCTTGCCTCGGCCGTATTCTAATCTCTGCGAACCGAATGGACATACACATACATACACACACATATTAACACACGCACAAACACACACACACCCACACACGCACACACACATACACTCTTAACCTCTCTACTCCTACCCATTAGTCTCCTCTTACGACATTCAGGGACTTCTTGCCAGAAACGTGTTCTTATCTCTGCAGGCCGAACGGACACACACACATAATCACACACGCACACACACACGCACACACGTACACACACACATACACTCTTCACCTCTCGACTCCTACCTATTAGTCGCCTCTTACGACAGGCAGGGCCTTCTTGCCACGGCCGTGTTATCATTTCAGCGAGCCGACCGGACACACACACACACGCACACACAAACACACGCACACAGGCACAAACGCACACACGCACACGTACACGCACACGCACATACTCTCCACCTCTCGACTCCTATCCATTAGTCGCCTCTTAAGACAGGCAGGGCCTTCTTGCCACGGCCGTGTTCTTCTCTCTGCAAGCCGAACGGACACACACACACACGCACACACAAACACACGCACACAGGCACACACGCACACACGCACACGTACACGCACACGCACATACTCTCCACCTCTCGACTCCTATCCATTAGTCGCCTCTTAAGACAGGCAGGGCCTTCTTGCCTCGGCCGTGTTCTTCTCTCTGCAAGCCGAACGGACACACACACACACGCACACACAAACACACGCACACAGGCACACACGCACACACGCACACGTACACGCACACGCACATACTCTCCACCTCTCGACTCCTATCCATTAGTCGCCTCTTAAGACAGGCAGGGCCTTCTTGCCTCGGCCGTATTCTTATCTCTGCAAGCCAAACGGACACACACACATACACACACACACTCACACACGCACAAACACACGCACACACGCACACAAACATACACTCTTTACCTCTCGACTCCTACCTATTAGTCGCCTCTTACGATAGGCAGGGCCTTCTTGCCTCAGTCGTGTTCTTATTTCTGCAAGCCGAACTAACATACACACATACTCACACACGCACACACACGCACACACACGCACACACACACATACACTCTTCACCTCTCGACTCCTACTTATTACTCGCCTCTTACGACAGGCAGGGCTTTCTTGCTACGGACGTGTTCTTATCTCTGCGAGCCAAACGGACACACACACACACACACACTCGCACACACACATACACACACATACACGCTTCACCTCTCGACTCCTACCCATTAGCCGCCTCTTACGACATTCAGGGACTTCTTGCCACGGCCGTGTTCTTATCTCTGCAAGCCGAACGGACACACACACACTCACACACACACACACGCACACACGCACACACACGCACCCACGCACACGCACACGCACACGCACACACTCTCCACCTCTCGACTCCTATCCATTAGCCGCCTCTTAAGACAGGCAAAGCCTTCTTGCCACGGCCGTAATCTTATCTCTGCGAGCCGAGCGGACAAACACACACACTCACAAACACACACACACACATACACTCTTCACCTCTCGACCCCTACCTTTTAGTCGCCTCTTACGAGAGGCAGGGCCTTCTTGCCCCGGCCGTATTCATATCTCTGCAAGCCGAACGGACACACACACTTATACACACACACTCACACACGCACAAACACACATACACGCACACACGCACACACACATACACTCTTCACCTCTCGACTCCTACCAATTAGTCGCTCCTTACAGCAAGCATGGCCTTCTTGCCACGGCCGTATTCTTATCTCTGCAAGCCGAACACACTTATACACACACACTCACACACGCACAAACACACACACGCGCACACACGCACACACACATACACTCTTCACCTCTCGACTCCTACCTTTTAGTCGCCTCTTACGATAAGCAGGGCCTTTTTGCCGCGGTCGTGTTCTCATCTCTGCAAGCCAAACTAACACACACACACACATACCCACACACGCACACACACACGCACACACACACTCACACACGCTCACACACATACACTCTTCACCTCTCGACTCCTACTTATTAGTCGACCCTTACAAGAGGCAGGGCCTTCTGGCCTGGGCCGTATTCTTATCTCTGCAAGCCAAACGGACACACACACATACACACACACTCACACACGCCCACACACGCACACACGCACACACACACACACGCACATACACTCTTCACCTCTCGACTCCTACCCATTATTCTCCTCTTACCCATTATTCTCCTCTTACGACAGGCAGGGACTTCTTGTCACGGTCGTGTTCTTATCTCTGCAAGCCGAACAGACACACACACATACTCACACACGCACACACACACGCACACACGCACACACACACATACACTCTTCACCTCTCGACTCCTACCTATTAGTCGCCTCTTACGACAGGCAGGGCCTTCTTGCCACGGCCGTGTTATCATTTCAGCGAGCCGACCGGACACACACACACACGCACACACAAACACACGCACACAGGCACAAACGCACACACGCACACGTACACGCACACGCACATACTCTCCACCTCTCGACTCCTATCCATTAGCCGCCTCTTAAGACAGGCAAAGCCTTCTTGCCACGGCCGTAATCTTATCTCTGCGAGCCGAGCGGACAAACACACACACTCACAAACACACACACACACATACACTCTTCACCTCTCGACCCCTACCTTTTAGTCGCCTCTTACGAGAGGCAGGGCCTTCTTGCCCCGGCCGTATTCATATCTCTGCAAGCCGAACGGACACACACACTTATACACACACACTCACACACGCACAAACACACATACACGCACACACGCACACACACATACACTCTTCACCTCTCGACTCCTACCAATTAGTCGCTCCTTACAGCAAGCATGGCCTTCTTGCCACGGCCGTATTCTTATCTCTGCAAGCCGAACACACTTATACACACACACTCACACACGCACAAACACACACACGCGCACACACGCACACACACATACACTCTTCACCTCTCGACTCCTACCTTTTAGTCGCCTCTTACGATAAGCAGGGCCTTTTTGCCGCGGTCGTGTTCTCATCTCTGCAAGCCAAACTAACACACACACACACATACCCACACACGCACACACACACGCACACACACACTCACACACGCTCACACACATACACTCTTCACCTCTCGACTCCTACTTATTAGTCGACCCTTACAAGAGGCAGGGCCTTCTGGCCTGGGCCGTATTCTTATCTCTGCAAGCCAAACGGACACACACACATACACACACACTCACACACGCCCACACACGCACACACGCACACACACACACACGCACATACACTCTTCACCTCTCGACTCCTACCCATTATTCTCCTCTTACCCATTATTCTCCTCTTACGACAGGCAGGGACTTCTTGTCACGGTCGTGTTCTTATCTCTGCAAGCCGAACAGACACACACACATACTCACACACGCACACACACACGCACACACGCACACACACACATACACTCTTCACCTCTCGACTCCTACCTATTAGTCGCCCCTTACAACTGGCAGGGTCTTCTTGCCTTAGCCGTATTCTTACCTCTGCAAGCCAGACGGACTCACACACATACACACACACTCACACATGCACACACACACGCACACGCACACGCACACGCACACACTCTCCACCTCTCGACTCCTATCCATTAGCCGCCTCTTAAGACAGGCAAAGCCTTCTTGCCACGGCCGTAATCTTATCTCTGCGAGCCGAGCGGACAAACACACACACTCACACACGCACAAACACACATACACGCACACACGCACACACACATACACTCTTCACCTCTCGACTCCTACCAATTAGTCGCTCCTTACAGCAAGCATGGCCTTCTTGCCACGGCCGTATTCTTATCTCTGCAAGCCGAACGGACACACACACTCATACGCATACACTCACACACGCACAAACACACACACGCGCACACACGCACACACACATACACTCTTCACCTCTCGACTCCTACCTTTTAGTCGCCTCTCACGATAAGCAGGGCCTTCTTGCCGCGGTCGTGTTCTCATCTCTGCAAGTAAAAATAACACACACACACACATACTCACACACGCACACACACACGCACACACACACTCACACACGTACACACACACATACACTCTTCACCTCTCGACTCCTACTTATTAGTCGACTCTTACAAGAGGCAGGGCCTTCTGGCCTGGGCCGTATTCTTATCTCTGCAAGCCAAACGGACACACACACATACACACACACTCACACACGCCCACACACGCACACACGCACACACACACACGCACATACACTCTTCACCTCTCGACTCCTACCCATTATTCTCCTCTTACGACAGGCAGGGACTTCTTGCCACGGTCGTGTTCTTATCTCTGCAAGTCGAACGGACACACACACATACTCACACACGCACACACACACGCACACACGCACACACACACATACACTCTTCACCTCTCGACTCCTACCTATTAGTCGCCCCTTACAACTGGCAGGGTCTTCTTGCCTTGGCCGTATTCTTACCTCTGCAAGCCAGACGGACTCACACACATACACACACACTCACACACGCACACACACACGCAAACGTACACGCACACGCACACACTCTCCTATCCATTAGTCGCCTCTTAAGACAGGCAGGTCCTTCTTGCCTCGGCCGTATTCTTATCTCTGCAAGCCAAACGGACACACACACACAAATACACACACATACTCACACACGCACAAACACACGCACACACACAAAGACACATACACTCTTCACCTCTCGACTCCTATTCATTAGTCGCCTCTTACGACAGGCAGGGACTTCTTGCCACGGCCGTGTTCTTATCTCTGCGAGCTGACCGGACACACACACACTCACACACACAAGCACGCACACACGCACACACACGCACACACACAAATACACTTTTCACCTCTCGACTCCTACCCATTAGTCGCCTCTTACGACAGGCATGGCCTTCTTGCCTCGGCCGTATTCTAATCTCTGCGAACCGAATGGACACACACATACATACACACACATATTTACACACGCACAAACACACACACACCCACACACGCACACACACATACACATACACTCTTAACCTCTCGACTCCTACACATTAGTGGCCTCTTACGACATTCAGTGACTTCTTGCCACGGACGTTTTCTTATCTCTGCAAGCCGAACGGACACACACACATACTCACACACGCACACACACACGCACACACGTACACACACACATACACTCTTCACCTCTCGACTCCTACCTATTGACTCCTATCCATTAGTCGCCTCTTAAGACAGGCAGGGCCTTCTTGCCACGGCCGTGTTCTTATCTCTGCAAGCCGAACGGACACACACACACACGCACACACAAACACACGCACACAGGCACACACGCACACACGCACACAAGCACACACACACATACACTTTTCACCTCTCGACTCCTACTTATTAGTCGCCCACTCTTTACCTCTCGAATCCTACCCATTAGTCGCCCCGTACGATTTGCATCGCCTTCTTGCCACGGCTGTTTTCTTATCTCTGCGAGCCGAAGGGACACACACATACACAAACACACTCACAAACACACACACACACACACGCACGCACACACGCACACACACATATACTCACACACACACACAAACACACACACACGCACACACACATACATTCTTCACCTCTCGACTCCTACCTATTAGTCGCCTCTTACGACAGGCAGGGCCTTCTTGCCTTGGCCGTGTTCTTATCACTGCAAGCCAAACGGACACACACACATACTCACACACGCACACACACACGCACACACGCCCACACACACATACACTCTTCACCTCTCGACTCCTACTTATTACTCGCCTCTTACGATTGGCAGGGCCTTCTTGCCACTGCTGTGTTCTTATCTCTGCGAGCCGACCGCACACACACATACTCACACACACTCACACACTCACATACACACACACTTAAACACGCACGCACACACGCACACACACACACATACACTCTTTACCTCTCGACTCCTACCCATTATTCTCCTCTTTCGACAGGCAGAGACTTCTTGCCACGGACGTATTCTTATCTCTGCAAGCCGAACGGACACACATACACACACACTCACACACGCACACACACGGACACACGCACACACACACACATACACCCTTCACCTCTCGACTCCTACCCATTGGTCGCCTCTTACGACATTCAGGGACTTCTTGCCACGGACGTTTCTTATCTCTGCGGGCCGAACGGACACACACACACACACTCACACACACACATACACTCTTAACCTCTCGACTCCTACCCATTAGTCGCCTCTTACGACATTCAGGGGCTTCTTGCCACGGACGTATTCTTATCTCTGCAAGCCGAACGGACACACACACATACTCACACACGCACACACACACACGCACACATACACTCTTTACCTCTCGACTCCTACCCATTAGTCGCCTCTTAAGACAGGCAGGGCCTTCTTGCCACGGACGTATTCTTATCTCTGCGGGCCGAACGGACACACACACACACACTCACACACACACATACACTCTTAACCTCTCGACTCCTACCCATTGGTCGCCTGTTACGACATTTAGAAACTTCTTGCCACGGACGTTTCTTATCTCTGCGGGCCGAACGGACACACACACACACACACTCACACACACACATACACTCTTAACCTCTCGACTCCTACCCATTAGTCGCCTCTTACGACATTCAGGGGCTTCTTGCCACGGACGTATTCTTATCTCTGCAAGCCGAACGGACACACACACATACTCACACACGCACACACACACACGCACACATACACTCTTCACTTCTCGACTCCTACCCATTAGTCGCCTCTTACGACAGGCATGGCCTTCTTGATTCGGTCGTATTCTAATTTCTGCAAGCCGAACGGACACACACATACATACACACACACACACTTACACACGCACAAACACATACACACGTACACACAAACGAACACATGCACACACACACGTACACTCTTCATCTCTCGACTCCTACCAATAAGTCGCCACTTACGACAGGCAGGGCCTTCTTGCCTCGGCCGTATTCTTATCTCTGCAAGCCGAACGGACACATACACACTCACACACACAAGCAAGCACACACGCACACACACGCACACACATAAAAACACTTTTCACCTCTCGACTCCTACCAATTAGTCGCTCCTTACAGCAAGCATGGCCTTCTTGCCACGGACGTATTCTTATCTCTGCAAGCAGAAGGGATACGCACACACACATACACACACATACTTACACACACACGCACACACGCACACACACATACACTCTTTACCTCTCGACTCCTACCCATTAGTCGCCTCTTACGACAGGCATGGCCTTCTTACCACGGCTGTATTTTTATCTCTGCGAACCGAAGGGACACACATACACACACACTCACACACACACACATGCACACACGCACGCTCACATACACTCTTTTCCTCTCGACTCCTACCTATTAGTCGCCTCTTACGACAGGCAGGGCCTTCTTGCCTCGGTCAAGTTCTTATCTCTGCAAGCCGAACTAACACACACACATACTCACACACGCACACACACACGCACACACGCACACACACATACACTCTTCACCTCTCGACTCCTACCCATTAGTCGCCTCTTACGACAGGCATGGCCTTCTTACCACGGCTGTATTTTTATCTCTGCGAACCGAAGGGACACACATACACACACACTCACACACACACATGCACACACGCACGCTCACATACACTCTTTTCCTCTCGACTCCTACCTATTAGTCGCCTCTTACGACAGGCAGGGCCTTCTTGCTTCGGTCAAGTTCTTATCTCTGCAAGCCGAACTAACACACACACATACTCACACACGCACACACACACGCACACACGCACACACACATGCACTCTTCACCTCTCGACTCCTACCTATTAGTCGCCTCTTACGATAGGCAGGGCCTTCTTGCCTCGGTCAAGTTCTTATCTCTGCAAGCCGAACTAACACACACACATACTCACACACGCACACACACACGCACACACGCACACACACATGCACTCTTCACCTCTCGACTCCTACCTATTAGTCGCCTCTTACGATAGGCAGGGCCTTCTTGCCTCGGTCAAGTTCTTATCTCTGCAAGCCGAACTAACACACACACATACTCACACACACACACACACACGCACACACGCACACACACATACATTCTTCACCTCTCGACTCCTACCTATTAGACGCCTCTTACGATAGGCAGGGCCTTCTTGCCTCGGTCAAGTTCTTATCTCTGCAAGCCGAACTAACACACACACATACTCACACACGCACACACACACGCACACACGCACACACACATGCACTCTTCACCTCTCGACTCCTACCTATTAGTCGCCTCTTACGATAGGCAGGGCCTTCTTGCCTCGGTCGTGTTCTTATTTCTGCAAGCCGAACTAACACACACATATTCACACACTCACAAACACACACAAACACGACCACACGAACGCACACACGGACACGCACACGCACACACGCACGCACAGACGCACACACACATACACTCACACACACACACGCACACGCGCACACACACATAAATTCTTCACCACTCGACTCCTACCTATTAGTCGCCTCTTACGACAGGGAGGGCCTTCTTGCCTTGGCCGTGTTCTTATCTCTGCAAGCCGAACGGACACACACACACATACCCACACACGCACACACACACGCACACACACACATACACTCTTCACCTCTCGACTCCTACCCATTAGTCGCCCCGTACGATTTGCATGGCCTTCTTGCCACGGCTGTTTTCTTATCTCTGCGAGCAGAAGGGACACACACATACACACACACACTCACAAACACACACACAGCCACGCAGGCCCACACGCACACACACATACACTCACACACACACAAACACGCACACACGCACACACACATACATTCTTCACCTCTCGACTCCTACCTATTAGTCGCCTCTTACGACAGGCAGGGCCTTCTTGCCTCGGCCGTGTTCCTATCTCTGCAAGCCGAACGGACACACACACATACTCACACACGCACACACACACGCACACACGCACACTCACACACATGCACTCTTCACCTCTCGACTCCTACCTATTAGTCGCCTCTTACGATAGGCAGGGCCTTCTTGCCTCGGTCGTGTTCTTATTTCTGCAAGCCGAACTAACACACACACATACTCACACACGCACACACACACGCACACACGCACACACACACATACTCTCTTCACCTCCCGACTCATACTTATTAGTCGCCCCTTACAAGAGGCAGATCCTTCTTGCCACTCAAACACACACACACAGGCAAACACGCACGCACACACGCACACACACACGCACACACGCACGCACACACGCACACACACACATACACTCACACACACACACGCACACACGCACACACACATACATTCTTCACCTCTCGACTCCTACCTATTAGACGCCTCTTACGATAGGCAGGGCCTTCTTGCCTCGGTCAAGTTCTTATCTCTGCAAGCCGAACTAACACACACACATACTCACACACGCACACACACACGCACACACGCACAAACACATACACTCTTCACCTCTCGACTCCTACCCATTAGTCGCCTCTTACGACAGGCAGGAACTTCTTGCCACGGCCGAGTTCTTATCTCTGTGAGCCGAAAGGACACACACTGACACACACACACACACACACACACACACAAATACACTCTCCACCTCTCGACTTCTACCCATTAGTCGCCTCCTACGACAGGCATGGCCTTCTTGCTTCGGTCGTATTCTAATTTCTGCAAGCCGAACGGACACACACATACATACACACACACTTACACACGCACACACAAAGAAACACACACACACACACATACACTCTTCATCTCTCGACTCCTACCAATTAGTCGTTCCTTACAGCAAGCATGGCCTTCTTGCCACGGCTGTATTCTTATCTATGCAACGGACACATACACATACACACACATACTTACACACACACGCACACACGCACACACGCACACACACACATACACTCTTCACCTCTCGACTCCTACCCATTAGTCGCCTTTTACGACAGGCATGGCCTTCTTACCACGGCTGTATTTTTATCTCTGCGAGCCGAAGGGACACA
Source organism: Diabrotica undecimpunctata (assembly GCF_040954645.1). Lineage (NCBI taxonomy): Eukaryota > Metazoa > Arthropoda > Insecta > Coleoptera > Chrysomelidae > Diabrotica > Diabrotica undecimpunctata. The sequence continues at coordinate 277,686 of NW_027311936.1, read as the reverse complement.
CACACACATACACACACATACACACACACATTCACACACACACACACGCGCACACACGTACACTCTTCACCTCTCGACTCCAACCCATTAGTCGCCTCTTACGACAGGCATTGCCTTCTTGCAACCGCTGTTTTGTTATTTCTGCGAGCCGAAGGGACACACACACATACACACACACACTCACACACACACACGCACACACGCACGCACAAATACATTCTTCACCTCTCGACTCCTACCCATTAGTCGCCCCTTACGACTGGCATGGCTTTCTTGCCACAGCTGTTTTTTTATCTCTACGAGCCGAAGACACACACACACACACATACACACACACACACACACTCACAAACACACACACACACGCAAACAGGCACGCACACACGCACGCACACACGCACACACACATACACGCACACACGCACACACACATACATTCTTCACCTCTCGACTCCTACCTATTAGTCGCCTCTTACGACAGGCAGGGCCTTCTTGCTTCGGCCGTGTTCTTATCTCTGCAAGCCGAACGGACACACACACATACTCACACACGCACACACACACGCATACACGCACACACACACATACAATCTTCACCTCTCGACTCCTACCTATTAGTCGCCTCTTACGATAGGCAGGGTCTTCTTGCCTTGGACAAGTTCTTATCTCTGCAAGCCGAACTAACACACACACATACTTACACACGCACACACACACGCACACACGCACACACACATACACTCTTCACCTCCCGACTCCTACTTATTAGTCGAAGCTTACAAGAGGCAGATCCTCCTTGCCTCGGCCGTATTCTTATCTCTGCAAGCCAAATGGACACACACACATACACACACTCACACACGCTCACACACGGACACACGCACACACACATACACTCTTCACCTCTCGACTCCTACCCATTAGTCGCCTCTTAAGACCGGCAGGGCCTTCCTGCCACGGACGTATTCTTATCTCTGCGGGCCGAACGGACACACACACATACTCACACACGCACACACAACACGCACACACACACATACACTATTCACCTCTCGACTCCTACCTATTAGTCGCCCCTTACAACAGGCAGGGTCTTCTTGCCTTGGCCGTATTATTATCTCTGCAAGCCTGACGGACACACACACATACACACACACTCACACACGCACACACACACGCACACACGCACACGCACACATACACTCTTCACCTCTCGACTCCTACCTATTAGTCGCCCTTACAACAGGCAGGGTCTTCTTGCCTTGGCCGTATTATTATCTCTGCAAGCCTGACGGACACACACACATACACACACTCACACACGCACACACACGCACACACGCACACACACACATACACTCTTCACCTTTCGACTCCTACCCATTTGTCGCCCCTTACGACTAGCATGGCTTTCTTGCCACGGCTGTTTTCTTATCTCTGCGAGCCGAAGACGCACACACACATACACACACCCACACACTCACAAAAACACACACACACGCAAACACGAACGCACACACGCACACACACACACGCACACATGCACACACGCACACACACATACACGCACACACACATACATTCTTCACCTCTCGACTCCTACCTATTCGTCGCCTCTTACGACAGGCAGGGCCTTCTTGCTTCGGCCGTGTTCTTATCTCTGCAAGCCGAACGGACACACACACATACTCACACACGCACGGACACATACACTCTTCTCCTCTCGACTCCTACCCATTAGTCGCCCCTTACGACTGGCATGGCTTTCTTGCCGCGGCTGTGTTCTTATCTCTGCGAGCCGAAGACACACACACTCACATACACACACACACACACACTCACAAACACACACACACACAGGCAAACACGCACGCACACACGCACACACACACGCACACACGCACGCACACACGCACACACACATACACTCTCACACACACACACACACACGCACACACGCACACACACATACATTCTTCACCTCTCGACTCCTACCTATTAGACGCCTCTTACGATAGGCAGGGCCTTCTTGCCTCGGTCAAGTTCTTATCTCTGCAAGCCGAACTAATACACACACACATACTCACACACGCACACACACACGCACACACGCACACACACATACACTCTTCACCTCTCGACTCCTACCCATTAGTCGCCTCTTACGACAGGCAGGAACTTCTTGCCACGGCCGAGTTCTTATCTCTGTGAGCCGAAAGGACACACACACTGACACACACACGCACGCACACACGCACACACACATACACTCACAAACACACAAACACGCACACACGCACACTTACATACATTCTTCACCTCTCGACTCCTACCTATTAGACGCCTCTTACGATAGGCAGGGCCTTCTTGCCTCGGTCAAGTTCTTATCTCTGCAAGCCGAACTAACACACACACATACTCACACACTCACAAACACACACAAACACGCACACAAGTACGCACACACGGACACGCACACGCACACACGCACGCACAGACGCTCACACACATACACTCACACACACACACGCACACACGCACACACACATACATTCTTCACCACTCGACTCCTACCTATTAGTCGCCTCTTACGACAGGCAGGGCCTTCTTGCCTCGGCCGTGTTCTTATCTCTGCAAGCCGAACGGACACACACACACATACTCACACACTCTTTACCTCTCGACTCCTATCCATTAGTCGCCTCTTAAGACAGGCAGGGCCTTCTTGCCACGGCCGTGTTCTTCTCTCTGCAAGCCGAACGGACACACACACACACGCACACACAAACACACGCACACAGGCACACACGCACACACGCACACGTACACGCACACGCACACACTCTCCACCTCTCGACTCCTATCCATTAGTCGTCTCTTAAGACAGGCAGGGCCTTCTTGCCTCGGCCGTATTCTTATCTCTGCAAGCCAAACGGACAGACACACATACACACACACACTCACACACGCACAAACACACGCACACACGCACACAAACATACACTCTTTACCTCTCGACTCCTACCTATTAGTCGCCTCTTACGATAGGCAGGGCCTTCTTGCCTCAGTCGTGTTCTTATTTCTGCAAGCCGAACTAACACACACACATACTCACACACGCACACACACGCACACACACGCACACACACACATACACTCTTCACCTCTCGACTCCTACTTATTACTCGCCTCTTACGACAGGCAGGGCCTCCTTGCCACGGCTGTGTTCTTATCTCTGCGAGCCGACCGCACACACACACACACTCACACACTCACATACACACACACTTAAACACGCACGCACACGTACACGCACACACTCTCCACCTCTCGACTCTTATCCATTAGTCGCCTCTTACGACAGGCAGGGCCTTCTTGCTACGGACGTGTTCTTATCTCTGCGAGCCAAACGGACACACACACACACACACTCGCACACACACATACACACACATACACGCTTCACCTGTCGACTCCTACCCATTAGTCGCCTCTTACGACATTCAGGGACTTCTTGCCACGGCCGTGTTCTTATCTCTGCAAGCCGAACGGACACACACACACTCACACTCAGACACGCCCACACACGCACACACGCACACACACACACGCACATACACTCTTCACCTCTCGACTCCTACCCATTATTCTCCTCTTACGACAGGCAGGGACTTCTTGCCACGGTCGTGTTCTTATCTCTGCAAGCCGAACGGACACACACACATACTCACACACGCACACACACACGCACACACGCACACACACACATACACTCTTCACCTCTCGACTCCTACCTATTAGTCGCCCCTTACAACTGGCAGGGTCTTCTTGCCTTAGCCGTATTCTTACCTCTGCAAGCCAGACGGACTCACACACATACACACACACTCACACACGCACACACACACGCACACGCACACGCACACGCACACACTCTCCACCTCTCGACTCCTATCCATTAGCCGCCTCTTAAGACAGGCAAAGCCTTCTTGCCACGGCCGTAATCTTATCTCTGCGAGCCGAGCGGACAAACACACACACTCACACACACACACACACACACACACATACACTCTTCACCTCTTCACCCCTACCTTTTAGTCGCATCTTACGAGAGGCAGGGCCTTCTTGCCCCGGCCGTATTCATATCTCTGCAAGCCGAACGGACACACACACTTATACACACACACTCACACACGCACAAACACACATACACGCACACACACATACACTCTTCACCTCTCGACTCCTACCAATTAGTCGCTCCTTACAGCAAGCATGGCCTTCTTGCCACGGCCGTATTCTTATCTCTGCAAGCCGAACGGACACACACACTCATACACATACACTCACACACGCACAAACACACACACGCGCACACACGCACACACACATACACTCTTCACCTCTCGACTCCTACCTTTTAGTCGCCTCTCACGATAAGCAGGGCCTTCTTGCCGCGGTCGTGTTCTCATCTCTGCAAGCCAAACTAACACACACACACACATATTCACACACGCACACACACACGCACACACACACTCACACACGTACACACACACATACACTCTTCACCTCTCGACTCCTACTTATTAGTCGACCCTTACAAGAGGCAGGGCCTTCTGGCCTGGGCCGTATTCTTATCTCTGCAAGCCAAACGGACACACACACATACACACACACTCACACACGCCCACACACGCACACACGCACACACACACACGCACATACACTCTTCACCTTTCGACTCCTACCCATTATTCTCCTCTTACGACAGGCAGGGACTTCTTGCCACGGTCGTGTTCTTATCTCTGCAAGCCGAACGGACACACACACATACTTACACACGCACACACACACGCACACACGCACACACACACATACACTCTTCACCTCTCGACTCCTACCTATTAGTCGCCCCTTACAACTGGCAGGGTCTTCTTGCCTTGGCCGTATTCTTACCTCTGCAAGCCAGACGGACTCACACACATACACACACACTCACACACGCACACACACACGCAAACGTACACGCACACGCACACACTCTCCTATCCATTAGTCGCCTCTTAAGACAGGCAGGGCCTTCTTGCCTCGGCCGTATTCTTATCTCTGCAAGCCAAACGGACACACACACACAAATACACACACATACTCACACACGCACAAACACACGCACACACACAAAGACAAATACACTCTTCACCTCTCGACTCCTATTCATTAGTCGCCTCTTACGACAGGCAGGGACTTCTTGCCACGGCCGTGTTCTTATCTCTGCGAGCCGACCGGACACACACACACTCACACACACAAGCACGCACACACGCACACACACGCACACACACAAATACACTTTTCACCTCTCGACTCCTACCCATTAGTCGCCTCTTACGACAGGCATGGCCTTCTTGCCTCGGCCGTATTCTAATCTCTGCCAACCGAATGGACACACACTTACATACACACACACATTTACACACGCACCAACACACACACACCCACACACGCACACACACATACACATACACTATTCACCTCTCAACTCCTACCTATTAGTCGCCCCTTACAAGAGGCAGGGCCTTCTTGCCTCGGCCGTATTCTAATCTCTGCGTACCGAATAAACACACATATACATACACACACATATTTACACACGCACAAACACACACACACCCACACACGCACACACACATACACATACACTCTTAACCTCTCGACTCCTACACATTAGTGGCCTCTTACGACATTCAGTGACTTCTTGCCACGGACGTTTTCTTATCTCTGCAAGCCGAACGGACACACACACATACTCACACACGCACACACACACGCACACACGTACACACACACATACACTCTTCACCTCTCGACTCCTACCTATTGACTCCTATCCATTAGTCGCCTCTTAAGACAGGCAGGGCCTTCTTGCCACGGCCGTGTTCTTATCTCTGCAAGCCGAACGGACACACACACACACGCACACACAAACACACGCACACAGGCACACACGCACACACGCACACAAGCACACACACACATACACTTTTCACCTCTCGACTCCTACTTATTAGTCGCCCACTCTTAACCTCTCGACTCCAACCGATTAGTCCCCTCTTACGGCATTCAGGGGCTTCTTGCCACGGACGTATTCTTATCTCTGCAAGCCGAACAAACACACACACACACACTCACACACACACACATACACTCTTAACCTCTCGACTCCTACCCATTGGTCGCCTGTTACGACATTTAGGGACTTCTTGCCACGGACGTTTCTTATCTCTGCGGGCCGAACGGACACACACACACACACACACACTCACACACACACATACACTCTTAACCTCTCGACTCCTACCCATTAGTCGCCTCTTACGACATTCAGGGGCTTCTTGCCACGGACGTATTCTTATCTCTGCAAGCCGAACGGACACACACACATACTCACACACGCACACACACACACGCACACATACACTCTTCACCTCTCGACTCCTACCCATTAGTCGCCTCTTACGACAGGCATGGCCTTCTTGATTCGGTCGTATTCTAATTTCTGCAAGCCGAACGGACACACACATACATACACACACACACACACACACTTACACACGCACAAACACATACACACGTACACACAAACGAACACACGCACACACACACGTACACTCTTCATCTCTCGACTCCTACCCATTAGTCGCTCCTTACAGCAAGCATGGCCTTCTTGCCACGGACGTATTCTTATCTCTGCAAGCAGAAGGGATACACACACACACATACACACACATACTTACACACACACGCACACACGCACACACACATACACTCTTCACCTCTCGACTCCTACCCATTAGTCGCCTCTTACGACAGGCATGGCCTTCTTACCACGGCTGTATTTTTATCTCTGCGAACCGAAGGGACACACATACACACACACTCACACACACACACATGCACACACGCACGCTCACATACACTCTTTTCCTCTCGACTCCTACCTATTAGTCGCCTCTTACGACAGGCAGGGCCTTCTTGCCTCGGTCAAGTTCTTATCTCTGCAAGCCGAACTAACACACACACATACTCACACACGCACACACACACGCACACACGCACACACACATACACTCTTCACCTCTCGACTCCTACCCATTAGTCGCCTCTTACGACAGGCATGGCCTTCTTACCACGGCTGTATTTTTATCTCTGCGAACCGAAGGGACACACATACACACACACTCACACACACACATGCACACACGCACGCTCACATACACTCTTTTCCTCTCGACTCCTACCTATTAGTCGCCTCTTACGACAGGCAGGGCCTTCTTGCTTCGGTCAAGTTCTTATCTCTGCAAGCCGAACTAACACACACACATACTCACACACGCACACACACACGCACACACGCACACACACATGCACTCTTCACCTCTCGACTCCTACCTATTAGTCGCCTCTTACGATAGGCAGGGCCTTCTTGCCTCGGTCAAGTTCTTATCTCTGCAAGCCGAACTAACACACACACATACTCACACACTCACACACACACGCACACACGCACACACATATACATTCTTCACCTCTCGACTCCTACCTATTAGACGCCTCTTACGATAGGCAGGGCCTTCTTGCCTCGGTCAAGTTCTTATCTCTGCAAGCCGAACTAACACACACACATACTCACACACGCACACACACGCACACACGCACACACAGATGCACTCTTTACCTCTCGACTCCTACCTATTAGTCGCCTCTTACGATAGGCAGGGCCTTCTTGCCTCGGTCGTGTTCTTATTTCTGCAAGCCGAACTAACACACACACATATTCACACACTCACAAACACACACAAACACGACCACACGTACGCACACACGGACACGCACACGCACACACGCACGCACAGACGCACACACACATGCACTCACACACACACACGCACACACGCACACACACATACATTCTTCACCACTCGACTCCTACCTATTAGTCGCCTCTTACGACAGGGAGGGCCTTCTTGCCTTGGCCGTGTTCTTATCTCTGCAAGCCGAACGGACACACACACACATACTCACACACGCACACACACACGCACACACGCACACACACACATACACTCTTCACCTCTCGACTCCTACCCATTAGTCGCCCCGTACGATTTGCATGGCCTTCTTGCCACGGCTGTTTTCTTATCTCTGCGAGCAGAAGGGACACACACATACACACACACACTCACAAACACACACACAGCCACGCAGGCCCACACGCACACACACATACACTCACACACACACAAACACGCACACACGCACACACATACATTCTTCACCTCTCGACTCCTACCTATTAGTCGCCTCTTACGACAGGCAGGGCCTTCTTGCCTCGGCCGTGTTCCTATCTCTGCAAGCCGAACGGACACACACACATACTCACACACGCACACACACACGCACACACGCACACTCACACACATGCATTCTTCACCTCTCGACTCCTACCTATTAGTCGCCTCTTACGATAGGCAGGGCCTTCTTGCCTCGGTCGTGTTCTTATTTCTGCAAGCCGAACTAACACACACACATACTCACACACGCACACACACACGCACACACGCACACACACACATACTCTCTTCACCTCCCGACTCATACTTATTAGTCGCCCCTTACAAGAGGCAGATCCTTCTTGCCACTCAAACACACACACACAGGCAAACACGCACGCACACACGCACACACACACGCACACACGCACGCACACACGCACACACACATACACTCACACACACACACACGCACACACGCACACACACATACATTCTTCACCTCTCGACTCCTACCTATTAGACGCCTCTTACGATAGGCAGGGCCTTCTTGCCTCGGTCAAGTTCTTATCTCTGCAAGCCGAACTAACACACACACATACTCACACACGCACACACACACGCACACACGCACAAACACATACACTCTTCACCTCTCGACTTCTACCCATTAGTCGCCTCTTACGACAGGTAGGAACTTCTTGCCACGGCCGAGTTCTTATCTCTGTGAGCCGAAAGGACACACACACTGACACACACACACACACACACACACACACACACACACACAAATACACTCTCCACCTCTCGACTTCTACCCATTAGTCGCCTCTTACGACAGGCATGGCCTTCTTGCTTTGGTCGTATTCTAATTTCTGCAAGCCGAACGGACACACACATACATACACACACACTTACACACGCACACACAAAGAAACACACACACACACACATACACTCTTCACCTCTCGACTCCTACCAATTAGTCGTTCCTTACAGCAAGCATGGCCTTCTTGCCACGGCTGTATTCTTATCTATGCAAGCCGAACGGAATCATACACATACACACACATACTTACACACACACGCACACACGCACACACGCAAACAGGCACGCACACACGCACACACACACGCACACACGCACGCACACACGCACACACACATACACGCACACACGCACACACACATACATTCTTCACCTCTCGACTCCTACCTATTAGTCGCCTCTTACGACAGGCAGGGCCTTCTTGCTTCGGCCGTGTTCTTATCTCTGCAAGCCGAACGGACACACACACATACTTACACACGCACACACACACGCATACACGCACACACACACATACACTCTTCACCTCCCGACTCCTACTTATTAGTCGAAGCTTACAAGAGGCAGATCCTCCTTGCCTCGGCCGTATTCTTATCTCTGCAAGCCAAATGGACACACACACATACACACACTCACACACGCTCACACACGGACACACGCACACACACATACACTCTTCACCTCTCGACTCCTACCCATTAGTCGCCTCCTAAGACCGGCAGGGCCTTCTTGCCACGGACGTATTCTTATCTCTGCGGGCCGAACGGACACACACACATACTCACACACGCACACACACACGCACACACACACATACACTCTTCACCTCTCGACTCCTACCTATTAGTCGCCCCTTACAACAGGCAGGGTCTTCTTGCCTTGGCCGTATTATTATCTCTGCAAGCCTGACGGACACACACACATACACACACACTCACACACGCACACACACACGCACACACGCACACACACACATACACTCTTCACCTCTCGACTCCTACCTATTAGTCGCCCCTTACAACAGGCAGGGCCTTCTTGCCTCGGTCGTGTTCTTATTTCTGCAAGCCGAACTAACACACACACATACTCACACACGCACACACACACGCACACACGCACACACACACATACTCTCTTCACCTCCCGACTCATACTTATTAGTCGCCCCTTACAAGAGGCAGATCCTTCTTGCCACTCAAACACACACACACACAGGCAAACACGCACGCACACACGCACACACACACGCACACACGCACGCACACACGCACACACACATACACTCACACACACACACACGCACACACGCACACACACATACATTCTTCACCTCTCGACTCCTACCTATTAGACGCCTCTTACGATAGGCAGGGCCTTCTTGCCTCGGTCAAGTTCTTATCTCTGCAAGCCGAACTAACACACACACATACTCACACACGCACACACACACGCACACACGCACAAACACATACACTCTTCACCTCTCGACTTCTACCCATTAGTCGCCTCTTACGACAGGTAGGAACTTCTTGCCACGGCCGAGTTCTTATCTCTGTGAGCCGAAAGGACACACACACTGACACACACACACACACACACACACACACACACACACACACACACAAATACACTCTCCACCTCTCGACTTCTACCCATTAGTCGCCTCTTACGACAGGCATGGCCTTCTTGCTTCGGTCGTATTCTAATTTCTGCAAGCCGAACGGACACACACATACATACACACACACTTACACACGCACACACAAAGAAACACACACACACACACATACACTCTTCATCTCTCGACTCCTACCAATTAGTCGTTCCTTACAGCAAGCATGGCCTTCTTGCCACGGCTGTATTCTTATCTATGCAAGCCGAACGGACACATACACATACACACACATACTTACACACACACGCACACACGCACACACGCAAACAGGCACGCACACACGCACACACACACGCACACACGCACGCACACACGCACACACACATACACGCACACACGCACACACACATACATTCTTCACCTCTCGACTCCTACCTATTAGTCGCCTCTTACGACAGGCAGGGCCTTCTTGCTTCGGCCGTGTTCTTATCTCTGCAAGCCGAACGGACACACACACATACTCACACACGCACACACACACGCATACACGCACACACACACACATACACTCTTCACCTCCCGACTCCTACTTATTAGTCGAAGCTTACAAGAGGCAGATCCTCCTTGCCTCGGCCGTATTCTTATCTCTGCAAGCCAAATGGACACACACACATACACACACTCACACACGCTCACACACGGACACACGCACACACACATACACTCTTCACCTCTCGACTCCTACCCATTAGTCGCCTCTTAAGACCGGCAGGGCCTTCTTGCCACGGACGTATTCTTATCTCTGCGGGCCGAACGGACACACACACATACTCACACACGCACACACACACGCACACACACACATACACTCTTCACCTCTCGACTCCTACCTATTAGTCGCCCCTTACAACAGGCAGGGTCTTCTTGCCTTGGCCGTATTATTATCTCTGCAAGCCTGACGGACACACACACATACACACACACTCACACACGCACACACACACGCACACACGCACACACACACATACACTCTTCACCTCTCGACTCCTACCTATTAGTCGCCCCTTACAACAGGCAGGGTCTTCTTGCCACGGCTGTTTTCTTATCTCTGCGAGCCGAAGACGCACACACACATACACACACCCACACACTCACAAAAACACACACACACGCAAACACGAACGCACACACGCACACACACACACGCACACATGCACACACGCACACACACATACACGCACACACACATACATTCTTCACCTCTCGACTCCTACCTATTCGTCGCCTCTTACGACAGGCAGGGCCTTCTTGCTTCGGCCGTGTTCTTATCTCTGCGAGCCGAAGACACACACACACATACACACACACACACACACTCACAAACACACACACACAGGCAAACACGCACGCACACACGCACACACACACGCACACACGCACGCACACACGCACACACACATACACTCTCTCACACACACACACACACACGCACACACGCACACACACATACATTCTTCACCTCTCGACTCCTACCTATTAGACGCCTCTTACGATAGGCAGGGCCTTCTTGCCTCGGTCAAGTTCTTATCTCTGCAAGCCGAACTAACACACACACACATACTCACACACGCACACACACACGCACACACGCACACACACATACACTCTTCACCTCTCGACTCCTACCCATTAGTCGCCTCTTACGACAGGCAGGAACTTCTTGCCACGGCCGAGTTCTTATCTCTGTGAGCCGAAAGGACACACACACTGACACACACACGCACGCACACACGCACACACACATACACTCACAAACACACAAACACGCACACACGCACACACACATACATTCTTCACCTCTCGACTCCTACCTATTAGACGCCTCTTACGATAGGCAGGGCCTTCT
>NW_027311936.1:220000-255000 GCF_040954645.1 Diabrotica undecimpunctata | reverse complement strand
GACACACACACTCACACACACAAATACACACACACACTCACACACGCACACACACGCACACACGCACACTCACACACACATACACTCTTCACCTCTCGACTCCTACCCATTAGTCGCCTCTTACGACAGGCATGGCCCTCTTGCCACCGCTTTTTTCTTATCTCTGCGAGCGAAGGGACACACACACACACACACACATACACACACACACACTCACACACACACACGCACACACGCACTCACACACGCACACACACATACACTCACACACACACAAACACGCACACACGCACACACACATACATTCTTCACCTCTCTAATCCTATCTATTAGTCTACTCTCACGACAGGCAGGGCCTTCTTGCCTCGGCCGTGTTCTTATTTCTGCAAGACGAACGGACACACACACACACACATACTCACACACGCACACACGCACGCACACACGCACACACACATACACTCACACACACACAAACACGTAAACACGCACACACACATACATTCTTCACCTCTCGACTCCTATATATTAGTCGCCTCTTACGACAGGCAGGGCCTTCTTGCCTTGGCCGTGTTCTTATCTCTGCAAGCCGAACGGGCACACACACATACTCACACACGCACACACACACGCACACACACACACACACACACACACACATACACTCTCCACCTCTCGACTCCTATCCATTAGTCGCCTCTTACGACAGGCAGGGCCTTCTTGCCTTGGCCGTGTTCTTATCTCTGCAAGCCGAACGGGCACACACACATACTCACACACGCACACACACACGCACACACGCACACACGCACACACACACATACACTCTTCACCTCTCGACTCCTACCCATTAGTCGCTCCTTACAGCAAGCATGGCCTTCCTGCCACGGACGTATTCTTATCTCTGCGAGCCGAAGGGCTACACACACACATACACACACACATACACACACACATACTCACACACGCACGCACACACGCACACACACATACACTCACACACACACAAACACGCACACACGCACACACACATACATTCTTCACCTCTCGACTCCTACCTATTAGTCGCCTCTTACGATAGGCAGGGCCTTCTTGCCTCGGTCGTGCTCTTATCTCTGCAAGCCGAACGGACACACACACACACATACACACACACTCTCACATGCACACACACGCACATACGCACACACATATACACTCTTCACCACTCGACTCCTACCCATTCGTCGCCTTTTACGACAGGCAGGGCCTTCTTGCGACGGCCGTGTTCTTATCTCTGCGAGCCGACTGGACACACACACTCACACACACAAATACACACACACACTCACACACGCACACACACGCACACTCACACAACATACACTCTTCACCTCTCGACTCCTACCCACTAGTCGCCTCTTACGACAGGCAGGGCCTTCTTGGCACGGACGTGTCCTTATCACTGCGAGCCGACCGGACACACACACACTCACACACGCACACACACACGCACACACGCACACACACACATACACTCTTCACCTCTCGACTCCTACCCATTAGTCGCCTCTTACGATAGGCAGGGCCTTCTTGCCTCGGTCGTGCCCTTATCTCTGCAAGCCGAACGGACACACACACACATACACACACACTCTCACACGGACACACACGCACATACGCACACACATATACACTCTTCACCACTCGACTCCTACCCATTCGTCGCCTCTTACGACAGGCAGGGCCTTCTTGCGACGGCCGTGTTCTTATATCTGCGAGCCGACTGGACACACACACTCACACACACAAATACACACACACACTCACACACGCACACACACGCACACACGCACACTCACACACACATACACTCTTCACCTCTCGACTCCTACCCATTAGTCGCCTCTTACGACAGGCAGGGCCTTCTTGCCACGGCCGTGTTCTTATCTCTGCGAGCCGACTGGACACACACACACTCACACACACAAATACACACACACACTCACACACGCACACACCCGCACACTCACACACACATACACTCTTCACCTCTCGACTCCTACCCATTAGTCGCCTCTTACGACAGGCAGGGCCTTCTTGGCACAGACGTGTCCTTATCACTGCGAGCCGACCGGACACACACACACTCACACACGCACACACACACGCACACACGCACACACACATACACTCTTCACAACTCGACTCCTACCCATTAGTCGCCACTTACGACAGGCAGGGCCTTCTTGCGTCGGCCGTATTCTTATCTCTGCAAGCCGAACGGACACACACACACACACTCACACACACACGCACGCACACACGCACACACACGCACACACGCACACACACACACATACACTCTTCACCTCTCGACTCCTACCAATTAGTCGCCACTTACGACAGGCAGGGCCTTCTTGCCTCGGCCGTATTCTTATCTCTGCAAGCCGAACGAACACACACACACTCACACACACACGCACGCTCACACGCACACACACACATACACTCTTCACCTCTCGACTGCTACCTATTAGTCGCCTCTTACGATAGGCAGGGCTTTCTTGCCTCGGTCGTGCTCTTATCTCTGCAAGCCGAACTAACACACACACATACTCACACACGCACACACACGCACACACGCATACACACATACACTCTTCACCTCTCGACTCCTACCTATTAGTCGCCCCTTACAAGAGGCAGGGCCTTCTTGCCTCGGCCGTATTCTTATCTCTGCAAGCCAAATAGACACACACACATACACACACACGCACACACACGCACACACGCACACACACACACACACACACACATACACTCTTCACCTCTCGACTCCTACCCATTAGTCTCCTCTTAACGACAGGCAGTGCCTTCTTGCCACGGCCGTGTTCTCATCTCTGCGAGCCGACCGGACACACACACACACTGACACACACACATACACACACACACACTCACACACGCACACACACGCACACACGCACACTCACACACACATACACTCTTTACCTCTCGACTCCTACCCATTAGTCGCCTCTTAACGACAGGCAGTGCCTTCTTGCCACGGCCGTGTTCTCATCTCTGCGAGCCGACCGGACACACACGCACTCCCACACACAAATACACACACACACTCACACACGCACACACCCGCACACTCTCACACACATACACTCTTCACCTCTCGACTCCTACCCATTAGTCGCCTCTAACGACAGGCAGGGCCTTCTTGGCACGGAGGTGTCCTTATCACTGCTGTAACGGGATTTAATTAAGCATCAGATTCAAGTAATCTTTTTAATAACGTGACACACATTTGCCAAAATATATTATTTGTTTACGACATTAAAAATATCGGTGTAACTGGAACGCGCTCTGACCTAGTGAAATTTGCAATGTAATCAAAAGCTTATTAAATAATGTGTACAAACTAAACAAGTAAAAACAATAATATATCAACAAGCGCACGGGAGGTAAATAGCTGGAAATCACGGGATTAGTATTATTATCATTATTGTTAAGAATGAAGAATCAAGAGAACGGTCTAAGTTAGTATTGTCAACGTCAACTGAGTACTATCTAGTATTGTACTTAGATAACTAATAAACTAAATCATGAGTATCTAGTGTGTTTTAAATAAATTACCATACGAGACGATAAGTGAAGCATTATTTATTACATGGCGATCCTGAAGTGGTAGAAACCAGGAGTCTTCATCCAGAGAAGCTCAAGATGAGATAGTATGAGATCATCATACTAGATGTTATATGGAACCCATTGTAGCAATTCCGGAAATGGGAAAATTCAACAACAGATAAGAAAAGTACGGCCAAATTCCGGATCAGACCCGCCGGGAGCCCCGCGACAGCATTCCGGCTCAGGACAATGAAAATAAATGGATAAATGGAGAATAGACAAAGGTGAATGTATAAGGACCATATGTGAAATGTATTGCGTGAGTAAATTTATTTTTTTTATCCCTTATATAAATACAGTCTAACAGATAAAAATTATTAATTATTAATCATTTATTCGAGCATTCAACCTTACATTTATTTATTAATTATTAGTTGAATATAATTTAAGCTAGGTCAAGTCTAAGAATGTTGACTATACAATTTTTTGCTTTTAAAAGTAAAGTATACAATTTATTTTTAAGTTTTCACTAAATAACTATTTATATAGCAAACGCTATTGTTTAATGAAACAACTGTGTCATACATTTTTATTTACTAAAGGTATATTTTTAAAAATATTTATATTTGACCATAAAAATACACCGACAGATCGGAAATATTAAATTACGACGTTATTTATCATAGTATTTATATTTTGAATTTGCTTGGATGGCAAATTCTTTAAATAGTATAGACGAAGAAATTGGATATGACTTTATTTAACTATTTAGCTATAATAAATTAGGATATTTAGAATTATTGTTACATTTATAAGGAAGAAAAACGAATTTAAAAGAACTTTTAAAGACAATTGACCATGGCGTCAGAAAAATTTTCATTATGTTGGAACAATTTCTACGAAAATATGAGTTCAGGAATAAATTCATTATGGAAGAGTCAAGATTTTGTAGACGTAACGCTTTCAGCACAAGGAAAATGCATAAAAGCGCATAAAATGGTTCTTTCGGTTTGTAGCCCATATTTTAAAGAAATTTTTATGTCAAATCTCTGTCAACATCCTATAGTAATTTTGACAAACGTGACTTACGAAGCACTAAGAGACTTGTTACAATTTATATACCATGGAGAAGTACAAATTAGACAAGAAGATTTAAATACCTTCATTGAAACGGCCGAATCATTGCAAATACAAGGACTCACTGGAGATAGAAAAGTTTTAAATGATAATAACATTATGGAAATTTCGGATAAAGAATATACTCAAAATGTAAAAGATTTTAAACCAGTTTCTCTACCTGTGACAAAGAAACAACAACCTATAAAGAAGGAAGAACATAGCGACACAGAGCAAGAAATAAGTATGGCTCTTACAACAAACGAATTTTTAAATATCGCAAGCAAGGTGTTACCCAGCGAGTTTGATGGAAAAGCAGGTAAACTGCAGTCATTTTTAGATGCACTAGAACTCCTTGAGAAAATAGTGATAGGACACGAGGAGACAGCGACAACATTAATAAAGACAAGATTAACCAATAAGGCCAGAAACGTTATAACTACAGAGGATACAATCGCAAGAATAGCAGAGGTACTGAAGAGAGAACTGAGAGGCGACAGTCCAAAGACGGTAATAGCTAAATTGGCGAGGAAAAGACAAGGACATAAAGATGCAGAGGTATATGCATCTGAAGTTGAAGAATTAGCGGAACAGCTAAAAGTTGCATACGTAGCGGAAGGAATGCCATTGGAACTAGCGAGAAAATACACAACAGAGGCAGTAGTAGCTACAATGAAACGCAACGTCAACACAGAAAAAGCTAAATTCATTTTGGAAGCATGTAACTTTTCAACCACACAAGAGATAATGTCCAAATTTTTATCGATTGATGAGACGGAAGATAGCACACAAGGAAGAGTGTTAAATTACAGGAACAAATACGATTTTGATATGAGAAAAGAAAGGAAGAATGCAATATATGGATATTATAAAAATAAATTCGAAGAAAGAAAACAATATAGAAACAAAAATTATAGAAATATAAGTGAATATGAAAGACATAATACGAGGATATATCGTAATAGAAACAGAGGAGATTGGCAATCACAACGAAGCACAAAGAATAGTCAATGGACACAGGTGAGATGCCACAGAAATAGAGGCACAGCAAGAGCATATTACGCACCGCATGCGAATACGAATAGAGTGACAGAAGTAGATTTTTGACAGAAATGTAGGCAAACTGCATATGGTTCGACCTTAATGGTTGAAACCTACGTCGAGCAGGAGGCTGCTAAGAGGATAAGGTAGGGTGGTACTTGAATCCCAACCCGCTGAGAGTCCTGCGTCTCCAGCACGACAATACAGTAACTACAGAATGGATTAAAATTGCGGAACGAATTTTGAATAATGATTTTTTTTAATAAAGTAAATGGAAAAATTATTGAAAAGGAAGTTTGTCACAATGAAAGACGATTCCCTACAATTATTTTATTTATATGTAAGAGAAGAAAATATGTTAAGTAAATTAAGTACGCACAAAGGCGAAAAATGATGAACAGATTATTTTGAAAAGTATATGTCAGTATTATTACATATTTGGAGAAATGAATTTCGAGATCGAACCGAAAAACAGAAGAAACAGTTACAGTAATAAAGAAACCAGAAGTTGAGAAGGAATTTACAGTAGGATTAATAGATAAACCGATTAAAATTATGTTACCTATACGAATCATAAATGTAAATAATCGAGAAATATAAACTAGAAGTTTTATTCCGAAGATACAAAACCAGGAAACATTTTTTATATATTTTATATGGAAGAAACAAGGCAAAGAGTAATAAAGAGTCGAACAACTATTAAGCACAGTAAAAACTATCAATATTGGAAGAAAACGGCCCATCGAAAAAAATGCAAAATATGCAGATGTTTTTATTTTGGAAAAGACCCAGATGTACAAGCAAAAGTTAGTTTGTAAAAGACGAGAAACCAAACAATAAACAAAAAAAAACCATAACTATAATAATTTCATTACGAAAGCAAACACAGTATTAGTCATAAAAACATTACATAATGACATTAGGTTAATAGTATGATATTTGATATAGTTGGAATGTACGTAGTAAGCATGTCCATAAACTTGAAATAATTAAAATATAACTGACCAGGTTAAATATTTTATTATTAAGATCCGTATATTTAAAATTTTATTTACGATGCAAGAGGAAATATTAAGACCTTCTGAGAGACTTGTTGAGATTTTGGCTCACAAATGTGAGTGCAGAAGATTATAAAGAAAATGATAATAATGAAAATGAGAATAAGAAGAGATGAAAAATAAGAATCAACCAATTCTTAATGAAATACGAAGAGAAAAATAATAATTTTTTAAGGAAAGTATAAAAGCTTGTATAGTACAAGATAAACATAATACAATCAACACATAACATAGTACAAGATAAGCAGATCAAGAAGAGTTATAATTAATGACTTCCACATGTTAGAGGAAGGATATGGAAGAATAAATAGGATATATTAAATACAGAAATATAAGTTAATACTATTTCTGGAACGAATTACGAAGAAATGTTGAGAAATATGTGAAATGTGAAGAGATGCAACAACTGCCAAAGGCATAAGCATTAAATCATAAACAAGGAACCCATGAAAATGTACATGGATGAAAATGGAAACAGATATATTGACGTACAATGCGAATTAAGCAACTACGTAGAAGAATATGTAATAGAAAATAAAATAAGCCAAAACGGTAGCCAAATCATTGGTAGAAAAATTTATCTTGAGGTATGGAGTACCCAGAAAAATAATAGCAGACCAAGGCACAGAGTTTATAGCTAGAATAATTAAGGAAACAAAACTTTGCTACAATTAGAGTCAATGAATATACTTGTAATATATACATGTACTTTTGAATGCAAATAATATATAAAAATATATTTAAATAAATATAAATATAATGTGTAAATATAGTTTTAAGTTCGTACAATATTTTTATTTAAAATGTGTATAACAAAAAGAAAAATGTTAGACTGTATAGTAGTAGCTAAACAAAAGAAATAGGGATAAATGAATAAAACGACAAAACTTTATTGTGAGATGTCAAAGTTATTAATAGTGTATATGAAAAGTGAAAACAGAACTATTACTTGGTACCAAGAATTAATGCAAGAATTAATGCAAGAATTAATGCAAGAATTAATGCAAGAATTAATGCAAGAATTAATACAAGAATTAATATAAGATTTTATTATTATAAATTTTTATTTATTATTTAAAATATGTAAAGGTTATTGTAAATATTATGTGCACATAATAGGGGGTAAGATATAATATGTAATCAACCACATAATAGGTGGTAATATAAGGTAATATAATCTAAATGATTTAACGTAAGGTAAGAAAAAACGTACGTAAAATATTAAAGTAATATACCAGTAAGGCATAATGAAGGATACCAGATAGCATATTATAAGGGAACAATTTGGGTATCCTTATAATATGCTGAGGTTAGGTTAGGTTAGGTTACTAAATTTTTTAGATATAAGGAAATATGTACCAAAAATTTGTATATAATTCTATAAATATGTATATGTAAATACTGAATGTAATTAATGTATATATGTACAGTAATCAGTTGATGA
Source organism: Diabrotica undecimpunctata (assembly GCF_040954645.1). Classification (NCBI taxonomy): domain Eukaryota; kingdom Metazoa; phylum Arthropoda; class Insecta; order Coleoptera; family Chrysomelidae; genus Diabrotica; species Diabrotica undecimpunctata. The sequence continues at coordinate 246,720 of NW_027311936.1, read as the reverse complement.
TGACACGAAAAATTTTCTTCTTTCGGAAGGGAAGAGTAAAACCAGCTCCTGTAATTGATTGAAAACGAACAGCACTCAGAAAATTTTTCTTCTGAGGGATAGGGATGTAACGGGATTTAATTAAGCATCAGATTCAAGTAATCTTTTTAATAACGTGACACACATTTGCCAAAATATATTATTTGTTTACGACATTAAAAATATCGGTGTAACTGGAACGCGCTCTGACCTAGTGAAATTTGCAATGTAATCAAAAGCTTATTAAATAATGTGTACAAACTAAACAAGTAAAAACAATAATATATCAACAAGCGCACGGGAGGTAAATAGCTGGAAATCACGGGATTAGTATTATTATCATTATTGTTAAGAATGAAGAATCAAGAGAACGGTCTAAGTTAGTATTGTCAACGTCAACTGAGTACTATCTAGTATTGTACTTAGATAACTAATAAACTAAATCATGAGTATCTAGTGTGTTTTAAATAAATTACCATACGAGACGATAAGTGAAGCATTATTTATTACATGGCGATCCTGAAGTGGTAGAAACCAGGAGTCTTCATCCAGAGAAGCTCAAGATGAGATAGTATGAGATCATCATACTAGATGTTATATGGAACCCATTGTAGCAATTCCGAAATGGGAAAATTCAACAACAGATAAGAAAAGTACGGCCAAATTCCGGATCAGACCCGCCGGGAGCCCCGCGACAGCATTCCGGCTCAGGACAATGAAAATAAATGGATAAATGGAGAATAGACAAAGGTGAATGTATAAGGACCATATGTGAAATGTATTGCGTGAGTAAATTTATTTTTTTTATCCCTTATATAAATACAGTCTAACAGATAAAAATTATTAATTATTAATCATTTATTCGAGCATTCAACCTTACATTTATTTATTAATTATTAGTTGAATATAATTTAAGCTAGGTCAAGTCTAAGAATGTTGACTATACAGTTTTTTGCTTTTAAAAGTAAAGTATACAATTTATTTTTAAGTTTTCACTAAATAACTATTTATATAGCAAACGCTATTGTTTAATGAAACAACTGTGTCATACATTTTTATTTACTAAAGGTATATTTTTAAAAATATTTATATTTGACCATAAAAATACACCGACAGATCGGAAATATTAAATTACGACGTTATTTATCATAGTATTTATATTTTGAATTTGCTTGGATGGCAAATTCTTTAAATAGTATAGACGAAGAAATTGGATATGACTTTATTTAACTATTTAGCTATAATAAATTAGGATATTTAGAATTATTGTTACATTTATAAGGAAGAAAAACGAATTTAAAAGAACTTTTAAAGACAATTGACCATGGCGTCAGAAAAATTTTCATTATGTTGGAACAATTTCTACGAAAATATGAGTTCAGGAATAAATTCATTATGGAAGAGTCAAGATTTTGTAGACGTAACGCTTTCAGCACAAGGAAAATGCATAAAAGCGCATAAAATGGTTCTTTCGGTTTGTAGCCCATATTTTAAAGAAATTTTTATGTCAAATCTCTGTCAACATCCTATAGTAATTTTGACAAACGTGACTTACGAAGCACTAAGAGACTTGTTACAATTTATATACCATGGAGAAGTACAAATTAGACAAGAAGATTTAAATACCTTCATTGAAACGGCCGAATCATTGCAAATACAAGGACTCACTGGAGATAGAAAAGTTTTAAATGATAATAACATTATGGAAATTTCGGATAAAGAATATACTCAAAATGTAAAAGATTTTAAACCAGTTTCTCTACCTGTGACAAAGAAACAACAACCTATAAAGAAGGAAGAACATAGCGACACAGAGCAAGAAATAAGTATGGCTCTTACAACAAACGAATTTTTAAATATCGCAAGCAAGGTGTTACCCAGCGAGTTTGATGGAAAAGCAGGTAAACTGCAGTCATTTTTAGATGCACTAGAACTCCTTGAGAAAATAGTGATAGGACACGAGGAGACAGCGACAACATTAATAAAGACAAGATTAACCAATAAGGCCAGAAACGTTATAACTACAGAGGATACAATCGCAAGAATAGCAGAGGTACTGAAGAGAGAACTGAGAGGCGACAGTCCAAAGACGGTAATAGCTAAATTGGCGAGGAAAAGACAAGGACATAAAGATGCAGAGGTATATGCATCTGAAGTTGAAGAATTAGCGGAACAGCTAAAAGTTGCATACGTAGCGGAAGGAATGCCATTGGAACTAGCGAGAAAATACACAACAGAGGCAGTAGTAGCTACAATGAAACGCAACGTCAACACAGAAAAAGCTAAATTCATTTTGGAAGCATGTAACTTTTCAACCACACAAGAGATAATGTCCAAATTTTTATCGATTGATGAGACGGAAGATAGCACACAAGGAAGAGTGTTAAATTACAGGAACAAATACGATTTTGATATGAGAAAAGAAAGGAAGAATGCAATATATGGATATTATAAAAATAAATTCGAAGAAAGAAAACAATATAGAAACAAAAATTATAGAAATATAAGTGAATATGAAAGACATAATACGAGGATATATCGTAATAGAAACAGAGGAGATTGGCAATCACAACGAAGCACAAAGAATAGTCAATGGACACAGGTGAGATGCCACAGAAATAGAGGCACAGCAAGAGCATATTACGCACCGCATGCGAATACGAATAGAGTGACAGAAGTAGATTTTTGACAGAAATGTAGGCAAACTGCATATGGTTCGACCTTAATGGTTGAAACCTACGTCGAGCAGGAGGCTGCTAAGAGGATAAGGTAGGGTGGTACTTGAATCCCAACCCGCTGAGAGTCCTGCGTCTCCAGCACGACAATACAGTAACTACAGAATGGATTAAAATTGCGGAACGAATTTTGAATAATGATTTTTTTTAATAAAGTAAATGGAAAAATTATTGAAAAGGAAGTTTGTCACAATGAAAGACGATTCCCTACAATTATTTTATTTATATGTAAGAGAAGAAAATATGTTAAGTAAATTAAGTACGCACAAAGGCGAAAAATGATGAACAGATTATTTTGAAAAGTATATGTCAGTATTATTACATATTTGGAGAAATGAATTTCGAGATCGAACCGAAAAACAGAAGAAACAGTTACAGTAATAAAGAAACCAGAAGTTGAGAAGGAATTTACAGTAGGATTAATAGATAAACCGATTAAAATTATGTTACCTATACGAATCATAAATGTAAATAATCGAGAAATATAAACTAGAAGTTTTATTCCGAAGATACAAAACCAGGAAACATTTTTTATATATTTTATATGGAAGAAACAAGGCAAAGAGTAATAAAGAGTCGAACAACTATTAAGCACAGTAAAAACTATCAATATTGGAAGAAAACGGCCCATCGAAAAAAATGCAAAATATGCAGATGTTTTTATTTTGGAAAAGACCCAGATGTACAAGCAAAAGTTAGTTTGTAAAAGACGAGAAACCAAACAATAAACAAAAAAAAACCATAACTATAATAATTTCATTACGAAAGCAAACACAGTATTAGTCATAAAAACATTACATAATGACATTAGGTTAATAGTATGATATTTGATATAGTTGGAATGTACGTAGTAAGCATGTCCATAAACTTGAAATAATTAAAATATAACTGACCAGGTTAAATATTTTATTATTAAGATCCGTATATTTAAAATTTTATTTACGATGCAAGAGGAAATATTAAGACCTTCTGAGAGACTTGTTGAGATTTTGGCTCACAAATGTGAGTGCAGAAGATTATAAAGAAAATGATAATAATGAAAATGAGAATAAGAAGAGATGAAAAATAAGAATCAACCAATTCTTAATGAAATACGAAGAGAAAAATAATAATTTTTTAAGGAAAGTATAAAAGCTTGTATAGTACAAGATAAACATAATACAATCAACACATAACATAGTACAAGATAAGCAGATCAAGAAGAGTTATAATTAATGACTTCCACATGTTAGAGGAAGGATATGGAAGAATAAATAGGATATATTAAATACAGAAATATAAGTTAATACTATTTCTGGAACGAATTACGAAGAAATGTTTGTGAAATGTGAAGAGATGCAACAACTGCCAAAGGCATAAGCATTAAATCATAAACAAGGAACCCATGAAAATGTACATGGATGAAAATGGAAACAGATATATTGACGTACAATGCGAATTAAGCAACTACGTAGAAGAATATGTAATAGAAAATAAAATAAGCCAAAACGGTAGCCAAATCATTGGTAGAAAAATTTATCTTGAGGTATGGAGTACCCAGAAAAATAATAGCAGACCAAGGCACAGAGTTTATAGCTAGAATAATTAAGGAAACAAAACTTTGCTACAATTAGAGTCAATGAATATACTTGTAATATATACATGTACTTTTGAATGCAAATAATATATAAAAATATATTTAAATAAATATAAATATAATGTGTAAATATAGTTTTAAGTTCGTACAATATTTTTATTTAAAATGTGTATAACAAAAAGAAAAATGTTAGACTGTATAGTAGTAGCTAAACAAAAGAAATAGGGATAAATGAATAAAACGACAAAACTTTATTGTGAGATGTCAAAGTTATTAATAGTGTATATGAAAAGTGAAAACAGAACTATTACTTGGTACCAAGAATTAATGCAAGAATTAATGCAAGAATTAATGCAAGAATTAATGCAAGAATTAATGCAAGAATTAATACAAGAATTAATATAAGATTTTATTATTATAAATTTTTATTTATTATTTAAAATATGTAAAGGTTATTGTAAATATTATGTGCACATAATAGGGGGTAAGATATAATATGTAATCAACCACATAATAGGTGGTAATATAAGGTAATATAATCTAAATGATTTAACGTAAGGTAAGAAAAAACGTACGTAAAATATTAAAGTAATATACCAGTAAGGCATAATGAAGGATACCAGATAGCATATTATAAGGGAACAATTTGGGTATCCTTATAATATGCTGAGGTTAGGTTAGGTTAGGTTACTAAATTTTTTAGATATAAGGAAATATGTACCAAAAATTTGTATATAATTCTATAAATATGTATATGTAAATACTGAATGTAATTAATGTATATATGTACAGTAATCAGTTGATGATGACACGAAAAATTTTCTTCTTTCGGAAGGGAAGAGTAAAACCAGCTCCTGTAATTGATTGAAAACGAACAGCATTCAGAAAATTTTTCTTCTGAGGGATAGGGATGTAACGGGATTTAATTAAGCATCAGATTCAAGTAATCTTTTTAATAACGTGACACACATTTGCCAAAATATATTATTTGTTTACGACATTAAAAATATCGGTGTAACTGGAACGCGCTCTGACCTAGTGAAATTTGCAATGTAATCAAAAGCTTATTAAATAATGTGTACAAACTAAACAAGTAAAAACAATAATATATCAACCAGCGCAAGGGAGGTAAATAGCTGGAAATCACGGGATTAGTATTATTATCATTATTGTTAAGAATGAAGAATCAAGAGAACGGTCTAAGTTAGTATTGTCAACGTCAACTGAGTACTATCTAGTATTGTACTTAGATAACTAATAAACTAAATCATGAGTATCTAGTGTGTTTTAAATAAATTACCATACGAGACGATAAGTGAAGCATTATTTATTACACTGCGAGCCGACCGGACACACACACACTCACACACGCACACACACACGCACACACACACATACACTCTTCACCTCTCGACTCCTACCCATTAGTCGCCACTTACGACAGGCAGGGCCTTCTTGCCTCGGCCGTATTCTTATCTCTGCAAGCCGAACGGACACACACACTCGGACACACACGCACGCACACACGCACACACACGCACACACGCACACACACACATACATACACTCTTCACCTCTCGACTCCTACCAATTAGTCGCCACTTACGACAGGCAGGGCCTTCTTGCCTCGGCCGTATTCTTATCTCTGCAAGCCGAACGGACACACACACACTCACACACACACGCACGCTCACACGCACACACACGCACACACGCACACACACACATACACTCTTCACCTCTCGACTCCTACCTATTATTTGCCTCTTACGATAGGCAGGGCTTTCTTGCCTCGGTCGTGCTCTTATCTCTGCAAGCCGAACTAACACACACACATACTCACACACGCACACACACGCACACACGCATACACACATACACTCTTCACCTCTCGACTCCTACTTATTAGTCGCCCCTTACAAGAGGCAGGGCCTTCTTGCCTCGGCCGTATTCTTATCTCTGCAAGCCAAACAGACACACACACACATACACACACACGCACACAGACGCACACACGCACACACACACACATACACTCTTCACCTCTCGACTCCTACCCATTAGTCGCCTCTTACGACAGGCAGGGCCTTCTTGCCACGGCCGTGTTCTTATCTCTGCGAGCCGACTGGACACACACACACTCACACACACAAATACACACACACACTCACACACGCACACACCCGCACACTCACACACCCATACACTCTTCACCTCTCGACTCCTACCCATTAGTCGCCTATTACGACAGGCAGGGCCTTCTTGGCACAGACGTGTCCTTATCACTGCGAGCCGACCGGACACACACACACTAACACACGCACACACACGCACACACGCACACACACACATACACTCTTCACCTCTCGACTCCTACCCATTAGTCGCCTCTTAACGACAGGCAGTGCCTTCTTGCCACGGCCGTGTTCTCATCTCTGCGAGCCGACCGGACACACACACACACTGACACACACACATACACACACACACACACTCACACACGCACACACACGCACACACGCACACTCACACACACATACACTCTTCACCTCTCGACTCCTACCCATTAGTCGCCTCTTAACGACAGGCAGTGTCTTCTTGCCACGGCCGTGTTCTCATCTCTGCGAGCCGACCGGACACACACACACTCACACACACAAATACACACACACACTCACACACGCACACACCCGCACACTCACACACACATACACTCTTCACCTCTCGACTCCTACCCATTAGTCGCCTCTAACGACAGGCAGGGCCTTCTTGGCACGGAGGTGTCCTTATCACTGCGAGCCGACCGGACACACACACACTCACACACGCACACACACACGCACACACGCACACACACACATACACTCTTCACCTCTCGACTCCTACCCATTAGTCGCCACTTACGACAGGCAGGGCCTTCTTGCCTTGGCCGTATTCTTATCTCCGCAAGCCGAACGGACACACACACACTCAGACACACACGCACGCACACACGCACACACACGCACACACACACATACATACACTCTTCACCTCTCGACTCCTACCAATTAGTCGCCCCTTACGACAGGCAGGGCCTTCTTGCCTCGGCCGTATTCTTATCTCTGCAAGCCGAACGGACACACACACACTCACACACACACGCACGCTCACACGCACACACACGCACACACGCACACACACACATACACTCTTCACCTCTCGACTCCTACCTATTATTTGCCTCTTACGATAGGCAGGGCTTTCTTGCCTCGGTCGTGCTCTTATCTCTGCAAGCCGAACTAACACACACACATACTCACACACGCACACACACGCACACACGCATACACACATACACTCTTCACCTCTCGACTCCTACTTACTAGTCGCCCTTTACAAGAGGCAGGGCATTCTTGCCTCGGCCGTATTCTTATCTCTGCAAGCCAAACAGACACACACACACATACACACACACACACACACACACACGCACACACGCACACACACACACATACACTCTTCACCTCTCGACTCCTACCCATTAGTCGCCTCTTAACGACAGGCAGTGCCTTCTTGCCACGGCCGTGTTCTCATCTCTGCGAGCCGACCGGACACACACACACATTGACACACACATACACACACACACACTCACACACGCACGCACACACGCACACACACGCACACATTCTCCACCTCTCGACTCCTATCCATTAGTCGCCTCTTACGACAGGCATGGCCTTCTTGCCACCGCTTTTTTCTTATCTCTGCGAGCGAAGGGACACACACACACACGCACACACGCACGCACACACGCACACACACATACACTCACACACACACACAAACACGCACACACGCACACACACATACATTCTTCACCTCTCTAATCCTACCTATTAGTCGCCTCTCACGACAGGCAGGGCCTTCTTGCCTCGGCCGTGTTCTTATTTCTGCAAGACGGACGGACACACACACATACTCACACACGCACACACGCACGCACACACGCACACACACATACACTCACACACACACAAACACGTACACACGCACACACACATACATTCTTCACCTCTCGACTCCTACCTATTAGTCGCCTCTTACGACAGGCAGGGTCTTCTTGCCTTGGCCGTGTTCTTATCTCTGCAAGCCGAACGGGCACACACACATACTCACACACGCACACACACACGCACACACGCACACACACACATACACTCTTTACCTCTCGACTCCTACCTATTAGTCGCCTCTTACGATAGGCAGGGCCTGCTTGCCTCGGTCGTGTTCTTATTTCTGCAAGCCGAACTAAGACACACACATACTCACACACGCACACACACAAACGCACACACGCACACACACACATACACTCTTCACCTCTTGACTCCTACTTATTAGTCGCCCATTACAAGAGGCAGGGCCTTCTTGCCTTGGCCGTATTCTTATCTCTGCAAGCCAAACAAACACACACATACACACACACTTACACACGCACACACACGCACACGCACACGCACACACTCTCCACCTCTCGACTCCTATTCATTAGTCGCCTCTTAGGACAGGCAGGGCCTTCTTGCCACGGACGTATACCTATCTCTGCAAACCGGACGGACACACACACACACTTGCACACATACACACACATACACGCTTCACCTCTCGACTCCTACCCATTAGTCGCTCCTTAAAGCAAGCATGGCCTTCTTGCCACAAACGTATGCTTATCTCTGCGAGCCGAAGGGATACACACACACATACACACACACATACACACACATAGTCACACACACGCACACACTCACACACACACATACACTCTTCACCTCTTGACTCCTACCTATTAGTCGGCTCTTACTATAGGCAGGGCCTTCTTGCCTCGGTCGTGCTCTTATCTCTGCAAGCCGAATGGACACACACACACATACACACACACACTCTCACACGCACACACACGCACATACGCACACACATATACACTCTTCACCACTCGACTCCTACCCATTAGTCGCCTCTTACGACAGGCAGGGCCTTCTTGCCACGGCCGTGTTCTTATCTCTGCGAGCTGACTGGACACACACTCACACACACAAATACACACACACACTCACACACGCACACACACGCACACACGCACACTCACACACAAATACACTCTTCACCTCTCGACTCCTACCCATTAGTCGCCTCTTACGACAGGAAGGGCCTTCTTGCCACGGCCGTGTTCTTATCTCTGCGAGCCGACTGGACACACACACACTCACACACACAAATACACACACACACTCACACACGCACACACACGTACACTCACACACACATACACTCTTCACCTCTCGACCCCTACCCATTAGTCGCCTCTTACGACAGGCAGGGCCTTCTTGCCACGGCCGTGTTCTTATCTCTGAGAGCCGACCGGACACACACACACACTCACACACGCACACACACGCTCACACACACTTACACACATACACTCTTCACCTCTCGACTCCTACGCATTAGTCGCCGCTTACGACAGGCAGGGCCTTCTTGGCACGGACGTGTCCTTATCACTGCGAGCCCACCGGACACACACACTCACACACGCACACACCCACGCACACACGCACACACACACATACACTCTTCACCTCTCGACTCCTACCAATTAGTCGCCACTTACGACAGGCAGGGCACTCTTGCCTCGGCCGTATTCTTATCTCTGCAAGCCGAACGGACACATACACACTCACACACACAAGCACGCACACACGCACACACATGCACACACACAAGAACACTTTTCACCTCTCGACTCCTACCCATTAGTTGCCTCTAACGACAGGCATGGCCTTTTTGCCTCGGCCGTATTCTAATCTCTGCGAGCCGAATGGACACACACATACATACACACACACACTTAAACACGCACAAACACACACACACCCACACACGCACACACACACACACATACACTCTTCACCTCTCGACTCCTACCAATAAGTCGCCACTTACGACAGGCAGGGCCTTCTTGCCTCGGCCGTATTCTTATCTGTGCAAGCCGAACGGACACATACACACTCACACACACAAGCACGCACACAGGCACACACACGCACACACACAAAAACACTTTTCACCTCTCGACTCCTACCAATTAGTCGCCACTTACGACAGGCAGGGCCTTCTTGCCCTGGCCGTATTCTTATCTCTGCAAGCCGAACGGACACATACACACTCACACACACACGCACACACACACACAAATACACTCTTCACCTCTCGACTCCTACCCATTAGTCGCCTCTTACGACAGGAAGGGCCTTCTTGCCACGGCCGTGTTCTTATCTCTGCGAGCCGACCGGACACACACACACTCACACACGCACACACACAAACACACGCACACACACACACACACACACACACATACACTCTTCACTTCTCGACTCCTACCCATTAGTCGCCACTTACGACAGGCAGGGCCTTCTTGCCTCGGCCGTATTCTTATCTCTGCAAGCCGAACGGACACACACACACTCACACACACATGCACGCACACACGCACACACACGCACACACACACATACACTCTTCACCTCTCGACTCCTACCAATTAGTCGCCACTTACGACAGGCAGTGCCTTCTTGCCTCGGCCGTATTCTTATCTCTGCAAGCCGAACGGACACACACACACTCACACTCACACACACAAGCACGCACACAGGCACACACACGCACACACACAAAAACACTTTTCACCTCTCGACTCCTACCAATTAGTCGCCACTTACGACAGGCAGGGCCTTCTTGCCCTGGCCGTATTCTTATCTCTGCAAGCCGAACGGACACATACACACTCACACACACACGCACACACACACACAAATACACTCTTCACCTCTCGACTCCTACCCATTAGTCGCCGCTTACGATAGGCAGGGCCTTCTTGGCACGGACGTGTCCTTATCACTGCGAGCCGACCGGACACACACACTCACACACGCACACATACACGCACACACGCACACACACACACACACACACACACACATACACTCTTCACTTCTCGACTCCTACCCATTAGTCGCCACTTACGACAGGCAGGGCCTTCTTGCCTCGGCCGTATTCTTATCTCTGCAAGCCGAACGGACACACACACACTCACACACACACGCACGCACACACGCACACACACGCACACACACACATACACTCTTCACCTCTCGACTCCTACCAATTAGTCGCCACTTACGACAGGCAGTGCCTTCTTGCCTCGGCCGTATTCTTATCTCTGCAAGCCGAACGGACACACACACACTCACACACACACGCACGCTCACACGCACACACACGCGCACACGCACACACACACACATACACTCTTCACCTCTCGACTCCTACCTATTAGTCGCCTCTTACAATAGGCAGGGCTTTCTTGCTTCGGTCGTGCTCTTATCTCTGCAAGCCGAACTAACACACACACATACTCACACACGCACACACACGCACACACGCATACACACATACACTCTTCACCTCTCGACTCCTACTTATTAGTCGCCCTTTACAAGAGGCAAGGCCTTCTTGCCTCAGCCGTATTCTTATCTCTGCAAGCCAAACAGACACACACACACACACATACACTCTTCACCTCTCGACTCCTACCCATTAGTCGCCTCTTAACGACAGGCAGTGCCTTCTTGCCACGGCCGTGTTCTCATCTCTGCGAGCCGACCGGACACACACACACACACTGACACACACACATACACACACACACTCACACACGCACGCACACACGCACACAAACACATACACTCTTCACCTCTCGACTCCTACCCATTATTCTCCTCTTACGACAGGCAGGGACTTCTTGCCACGGCCGTGTGCTTATCTCTGCAAGCCAAACGGACACACACACACCCACACACACACACACACGCACACGCACACGCACACGCACACGCACACGCACACGCACACGCACACACTCTCCATCTCTCGACTCCTATCCATTAGTCGCCTCTTACGACAGGCATGGCCTTCTTGCCACCGCTTTTTTCTTATCTCTGCGAGCGAAGGGACACACAGACACATACACACACACACTCACACACACACACACGCACACACGCACGCATACACGTACACACACATACACTCACACACACACAAACACGCACACACGCACACACACATACATTCTTCACCTCTCTAAACCTACCTATTAGTCGCCTCTCACGACAGGCAGGGCCTTCTTGCCTTGGCCGTGTTCTTATCTCTGCAAGCCAAACGGACACACACACATACTCACACACGTACACACACACGCACACACGCACACACACACATACACTCTTCACCTCTCGACTCCTACCTATTAGTCGCCTCTTACGATAGGCAGGGCCTGCTTGCCTCGGTCGTGTTCTTATTTCTGCAAGCCGAACTAACACACACACATACTCACACACGCAAACACACACGCACACACGCACACACACACATACACTCTTCACCTCTTGACTCCTACTTATTAGTCGCCCATTACAAGAGGCAGGGCCTTCTTGCCTTGGCCGTATTCTTATCTCTGCAAGCCAAACAGACACACACACACACACATACACACACACTTACACACGCACACACACGCACACGCACACGCACACACTCTCCACCTCTCGACTCCTATCCATTAGTCGCCTCTTAAGACAGGCAGGGCCTTCTTGCCACGGACGTATACCTATCTCTGCAAACCGAACGGACACACACACACACACACTTGCACACATACACACATACACACATACACGCTTCACCTTTCGACTCCTACCCATTAGTCGCTCCTTACAGCAAGCATGGCCTTCTTGCCACGGACGTATGCTTATCTCTGCGAGCCGAAGGGATACACACACACATACACACACACATACACACACATACTCACACACACGCACACACGCACACACACACATACACTCTTCACCTCTTGACTCCTACCTATTAGTCGGCTCTTACGATAGGCAGGGCCTTCTTGCCTCGGTCGTGCTCTTATCTCTGCAAGCCGAATAGACACACACACACACATACACACACACACTCTCACACGCACACACACGCACATACGCACACACATATACACTCTTCACCACTCGACTCCTACCCTCTAGTCGCCTCTTACGACAGGCAGGGTCTTCTTGCCACGGCCGTGTTCTTATCTCTGCGAGCCGACTGGACACACACACTCACACACACAAATACACACACACACACTCACACACGCACACACACGCACACACGCACACTCACACACAAATACACTCTTCACCTCTCGACTCCTACCCATTAGTCGCCTCTTACGACAGGCAGGGCCTTCTTGCCACGGCCGTGTTCTTATCTCTGCGAGCCGACTGGACACACACACACTCACACACACAAATACACACACACACTCACACACGCACACACACGCACACTCACACACACATACACTCTTCACCTCTCGACCCCTACCCATTAGTCGCCGCTTACGACAGGCAGGGGCTTCTTGGCACGGACGTGTCCTTATCACTGCGAGCCGACCGGACACACACACTCAGACACGCACACACCCACGCACACACGCACACACACACATACACTCTTCACCTCTCGACTCCTACCAATTAGTCGCCACTTACGACAGGCAGGGCATTCTTGCCTCGGCCGTATTCTTATCTCTGCAAGCCGAACGGACACATACACACTCACACACACAAGCACGCACACACGCACACACATGCACACACACAAAAACACTCTTCACCTCTCGACTCCTACCAATAAGTCGCCACTTACGACAGGCAGGGCCTTCTTGCCTCGGCCGTATTCTTATCTCTGCAAGCCGAACGGACACATACACACTCACACACACAAGCAAGCACACACGCACACACACGCACACACATAAAAACACTTTTCACCTCTCGACTCCTACCAATTAGTCGCCACTTACGACAGGCAGGGCCTTCTTGCCTCGGCCGTATTCTTATCTCTGCAAGCTGATCGGACACATACACACTCACACACACAAGCACGCACACACGCACACACACGCACACACACAAAAACACTTTTCACCTCTCGACTCCTACCAATTAGTCGCCACTTACGACAGGCTGGGCCTTCTTGCCACGGCCGTGTTCTTATCTCTGCGAGCCGACCGGACACACACACACTCACACACGCACACACACAAACACACGCACTTACACACATACACTCTTCACCACTCGACTCCTACGCATAAGTCGCCGCTTACGACAGGCAGGGCCTTCTTGGCACGGACGTGTCCTTATCACTGCGAGCCGACCGGACACACACTCACACACGCACACATACACGCAGACACGCACACACACACACATACACTCTTCACCTCTCGACTCCTACCCATTAGTCGCCACTTACGACAGGCAGGGCCTTCTTGCCTCGGCCGTATTCTTATCTCTGCAAGCCGAACGGACACACACACTCACACACACACGCACGCACACACGCACACACACGCACACACGCACACACACACATACACTCTTCACCTCTCGACGCCTACCAATTAGTCGCCACTTACGACAGGCAGTGCCTTCTTGCCTCGGCCGTATTCTTATCTCTGCAAGCCGAACGGACACACACACTCACACACACACGCACGCTCACACGCACACACACGCACACACGCACACACACACATACACTCTTCACCTCTCGACTCCTACCTATTAGTCGCCTCTTACGATATGCAGGGCTTTCTTGCCTCGGTCGTGCTCTTATCTCTGCAAGCCGAACTAACACACACACATACTCACACACGCACACACACGCACACACGCATACGCACATACACTCTTCACCTCTCGACTCCTACCCATTAGTCGCCTCTTAACGACAGGCAGTGCCTTCTTGCCACGGCCGTGTTCTCATCTCTGCGAGCCGACCGGACACACACACACACACTGACACACACACATACACACACACACTCACACACGCACGCACACACGCATACACACACATACACTCTTCACCTCTCGACTCCTACCCATTATTCTCCTCTTACGACAGGCAGGGACTTCTTGCCACGGCCGTGTTCTTATCTCTGCAAGCCAAACGGACACACACACACACGCACTCACACACACGCACACGCACACGCACACGCACACGCACACGCACACACTCTCCACCTCTCGACTCCCATCCATTAGTCGCCTCTTACGACAGGCAGGGCCTTCTTGCAACGGCCGTGTTCTTATTTCTGCAAGACGAACGGACACACACACACATACTCACACACGCACACACGCACGCACACACGCACACACACATACACTCACACACACACAAACACGTACACACGCACACACACATACATCCTTCACCTCTCGACTCTTACCTATTAGTCGCCTCTCACGACAGGCAGGGCCTTCTTGCCTTGGCCGTGTTCTTATCTCTGCAAGCCAAGCGGACACACAGACATACTCACACACGCACACACACACGCACACACGCATACGCACATACACTCTTCACCTCTCGACTCCTACTTATTAGTCGCCCCTTACAAGAGGCAAGGCCTTCTTGCCTCGGCCGTATTCTTATCTCTGCAAGCCAAACAGACACACACACATACACACACACACACGCACACACACGCACACACGCACACACACACACATACACTCTTCACCTCTCGACTCCTACCCATTAGTCGCCTCTTAACGACAGGCAGTGCCTTCTTGCCACGGCCGTGTTCTCATCTCTGCGAGCCGACCGGACACACACACACACTGACACACACACATACACACACACACTCACACACGCACGCACACACGCACACACACACATACACTCTTCACCTCTCGACTCCTACCCATTATTCTCCTCTTACGACAGGCAGGGACTTCTTGCCACGGCCGTGTTCTTATCTCTGCAAGCCAAACGGACACACACACACACACGCACACACACACACGCACACGCACACGCACACGCACACACTCTCCACCTCTCGACTCCTATCCATTAGTCGCCTCTTACGACAGGCAGGGCCTTCTTGCAACGGCCGTGTTCTTATTTCTGCAAGACGAACGGACACACACACACATACTCACACACGCACACACGCACGCACACACGCACACACACATACACTCACACACACACAAACACGTACACACGCACACACACATACATCCTTCACCTCTCGACTCTTACCTATTAGTCGCCTCTCACGACAGGCAGGGCCTTCTTGCCTTGGCCGTGTTCTTATCTCTGCAAGCCAAACGGACACACACACATACTCACACACGCACACACACACGCACACACGCACACACACACATACACTCTTCACCTCTCGACTCCTACCTATTAGTCGCCTCTTACGATAGACAGGGCCTGCTTGCCTTGGTCGTGTTCTTATTTCTGCAAGCCGAACTAACACAGACACATACTCACACACGCACACACACGCACACACGCACACACACACATACACTCTTCACCTCTCGACTCCTACTTATTAGTCGCCCATTACAAGAGGCAGGGCCTTCTTCCTTGGCCGTATTCTTATCTCTGCAAGCCAAACAGACACACACATACACACACACTTACACACGCACACGCACACGCACACGCACACACTCTTCACCTCTCGACTCCTATCCATTAGTCGCCTCTTAAGACAGGCAGGGCCTTCTTGCCCCGGACGTATACCTATCTCTGCACAACGAACAGACACACACACACACACTTGCACAGATACACACACACACACATACAAGCTTCACCTCTCTACTCCTACCCATTAGTCGCTCCTTACAGCAAGCATGGCCTTCTTGCCACGGACGTATGCTTATCTCTGCGAGCCGAAGGGATACACACACATACACACACACATACACACACATACTCATACACACACGCACACACGCACACACACACATACACTCTTCACCTTTTGACTCCTACCTATTAGTCGGCTCTTACGATAGGCAGGGCCTTCTTGCCTTGGTCGTGCTCTTATCTCTGCAAGCCGAATAGACACACACACACATACACACACACTCTTACACGCACACACACGCACATACGCACACACATATACACTCTTCACCACTCGACTCCTACCCATGAGTCGCCTCTTACGACAGGCAGGGCCTTCTTGCCACTTCCGTGTTCTCATCTCTGCGAGCCGACTGGACACACACACTCACACACACAAATACACACACACACTCACACACGCACACACACGCACACACGCACACTCGCACACAAATACACTCTTCACCTCTCGTCTCCTACCCATTAGTCGCCTCTTACGACAGGCAGGGCCTTCTTGCCACGGCCGTGTTCTTATCTCTGCGAGCCGACTGGACACACACACACTCACACACACAAATACACACACACACACTCACACACGCACACACACGCACACTCACACACACATACACTCTTCACCTCTCGACTCCTACCCATTAGTCGCCTCTTACGACAGGCAGGGCCTTCTTGCCTTGGTCGTGCTCTTATCTCTGCAAGCCGAATGGACACACACACATACACACACACTCTCACACGCACACACACGCACATACGCACACACATAGACACTCTTCACCACTCGACTCCTACCCATTAGTCGCCGCTTACGACAGGCAGGGCCTTCTTGGCACAGACGTGTCCTTATCACTGCGAGCCGACCGGACACACACACTCACACACGCACACACACACGCACACACGCACACACACACATACACTCTTCACCTCTCGACTCCTACCAATTAGTCGCCACTTACGACAGGCAGGGCATTCTTGCCTCGGCCGTATTCTTATCTCTGCAAGCCGAACGGACACATACACACTCACACACACAAGCACGCACACACGCACACACACGCATACACACAAAAACACTTTTCACCTCTCGACTCCTACCCATTAGTTGCCTCTTACGACAGGCATGGCCTTCTTGCCTCGGCCGTATTCTAACCTCTGCGAGCCGAATGGACACACACATACATACAAACACACACTTACACACGCACAAACACACACACACACCCACACACGCACACACACACACACACATACACTCTTCACCACTCGACTCCGACCAATTAGTCGCCACTTACGACAGGCAGGGCCTTCTTGCCTCGGCTGTATTTTTATCTCTGCAAGCCGAACGGACACATACACACTCACACACACAAGCACGCACACACGCACACACACGCACACACACAAAAACACTTTTTACCTCTCGACTCCTACCAATTAGTCGCCACTTACGACAGGCAGGGCCTTCTTGCCTCGGCCGTATTCTTATCTCTGCAAGCCGAACGGACACATACACACTCACACACACACGCACGCACACACGCACACACACAAATACACTCTTCACCTCTCGACTCCTACCCATTAGTCGCCTCTTACGACAGGCATGGCCTTCTTGCCTCTGCCGTATTCTAATCTCTGCGAGCCGAATGGACACACACAAACATACACACACACACTTACACACGCACAAACACACACACACCCACACACGCACACACTCACGTACCCTCTTCACCTCTCGACTCCTACCCATTAGTCGCCTCTTACGACAGGCAGGGACTTCTTGCCACGGCCGTGTTCTTATCTCTGCAAGCCGAACGGACACACACACACACACGTACACACAAACACACGCACACAGGCACACACGCACACACGCACACGTACACGCACACGCACACACTCTCCATCTCTCGACTAATATCTATTAGTCGCCTCTTAAGACAGGCAGGGCCTTCTTGCCTCGGCCGTATTCTTATCTCTGCAAGCCGAACGGACACACACACACACACACACGCACATGCACACGCACACGCACATACGCACACACACATACATTCTTCACCTCTCGACTCCTACCTATTAGTCGTCTCTCATGACAGGCAGGGCCTTCTTGCCTCGGCCGTGTTCTTATCTCTGCAAGCCGAACGGACACACACACATACTCACACACGCACACACACACGCACACACGCACCCACACACATACACTCTTCACCTCTTGACTCCTACCCATTATTCCCCTCTTACGACAGGCAGGGACTTTTTGCCACGGCCGTGTTCTTATCTCTGCAAGCCGAACGGACACAAACACACACACGCACACACACACGCACATGCACAGGCACACGCTCACACTCTTCACCTCTCGACTCCTACCCATTATTCTCCTCTTACGACAGGCAGGTACTTCTTGCCACGGCCGTGTTCTCATCTCTGCAAGCCAAACTAACACACACACACACACACATACTCACACACGCACACACACACGCACACACACACGCACACACGCACACACACACATACACTCTTCACCTCTCGACTCCTACTTATTAGTCGACCCTTACAAGAGGCAGGGCCCTCTGGCCTCGGCCGTATTCTTATCTCTGCAAGCCAAACGGACACACACACATACACACACACTCACACAGGCCCACACACGCACACACGCACACACACACACATACACTTTTCACCTATCGACTCCTACCCATTATTCTCCTCTTACGACAGGCAGGGACTTCTTGCCACGGCCGTGTTCTTATCTCTGAAAGCCGAACGGACACACACACATACTCACACACGCACACACACACGCACACACGCACACACACATACACTCTTCACCTCTCGACTCCTACCTATTAGTCGCCCCTTACAACTGGCAGGGTCTTCTTGCCTTGGTCGTATTCTTACCTCTGCAAGCCAGACGGACTCACACACATACCCACACACTCACACACGCACACACACACGCACACGTACACGCACATGCACACACTCTCCACCTCTCGACTCCTATCCATTAGTCGCCTCTTAAGACAGGCAGGGCCTTCTTGCCTCGGCCGTATTCTTATCTCTGCAAGCCAAACGGACACACACACACAAATACACACACACATACTCACACACGCACAAACACACGCACACACACAAAGACACATACACTCTTCACCTCTCGACTCCTATTCATTAGTCGCCTCTTACGACAGGCAGGGACTTCTTGCCACGGCCGTGTTCTTATCTCTGCGAGCCGACCGGACACACACACTAACACACACAAGCACGCACACACGCACACACACGCACACACACAAATACACTTTTCACCTCACGACTCCTACCCATTAGTCGCCTCTTACGACAGGCATGGCCTTCTTGCCTCGGCCGTATTCTAATCTCTGCGAACCGAATGGACATACACATACATACACACACATATTAACACACGCACAAACACACACACACCCACACACGCACACACACATACACATACACTCTTAACTTCTCTACTCCTACCCATTAGTCTCCTCTTACGACATTCAGGGACTTCTTGCCAGAAACGTGTTCTTATCTCTGCAGGCCGAACGGACACACACACATAATCACACACGCACACACACACGCACACACGTACACACACACATACACTCTTCACCTCTCGACTCCTACCTATTAGTCGCCTCTTACGACAGGCAGGGCCTTCTTGCCACGGCCGTGTTATCATTTCAGCGAGCCGACCGGACACACACACACACGCACACACAAACACACGCACACAGGCACAAACGCACACACGCAAACGCACACGCACACACTCTTTACCTCTCGACTCCTATCCATTATTCGCCTCTTAAGACAGGCAGGGCCTTCTTGCCACGGCCGTGTTCTTCTCTCTGCAAGCCGAACGGACACACACACACACGCACACACAAACACACGCAAACAGGCACACACGCACACACGCACACGTACACGCACACGCACACACTCTTCACCTCTCGACTCCTATCCATTAGTCGCCTCTTAAGACAGGCAGGGCCTTCTTGCCTCGGCCGTATTCTTATCTCTGCAAGCCAAACGGACACACACACATACACACACACACTCACACACGCACAAACACAAGCACACACGCACACAAACATACACTCTTTACCTCTCGACTCCTACCTATTAGTCGCCTCTTACGATAGGCAGGGCCTTCTTGCCTCAGTCGTGTTCTTATTTCTGCAAGCCGAACTAACACACACACATACTCACACACGCACACACACGCACACACACGCACACACACACATACACTCTTTACCTCTCGACTCCTACTTATTACTCGCCTCTTACGACAGGCAGGGCCTTCTTGCTACGGACGTGTTCTTATCTCTGCGAGCCAAACGGACACACACACACACACACTCGCACACACACATACACACACATACACGCTTCACCTCTCGACTCCTACCCATTAGTCGCCTCTTACGACATTCAGGGACTTCTTGCCACGGCCGTGTTCTTATCTCTGCAAGCCGAACGGACACACACACACTCACACACACACACACGCACACACGCACACACGCACACACACGCACCCACGCACACGCACACGCACACGCACACACTCTCCACCTCTCGACTCCTATCCATTAGCCGCCTCTTAAGACAGGCAAAGCCTTCTTGCCACGGCCGTAATCTTATCTCTGCGAGCCGAGCGGACAAACACACACATTCACAAACACACACACACACACATACACTCTTCACCTCTCGACCCCTACCTTTTAGTCGCCTCTTACGAGAGGCAGGGCCTTCTTGCCCCGGCCGTATTCATATCTCTGCAAGCCGAACGGACACACACACACTCACACACGCACAAACACACATACACGCACACACGCACACACACATACACTCTTCACCTCTCGACTCCTACCAATTAGTCGCTCCTTACAGCAAGCATGGCCTTCTTGCCACGGCCGTATTCTTATCTCTGCAAGCCGAACACACTCATACACATACACTCACATACGCACAAACACACACACGCGCACACACGCACACACACATACACTCTTCACCTCTCGACTCCTACCTTTTAGTCGCCTCTTACGATAAGCAGGGCCTTTTTGCCGCGGTCGTGTTCTCGTCTCTGCAAGCCAAACTAACACACACACACACATACCCACACACGCACACACACACGCACACACACACTCACACACGCTCACACACATACACTCTTCACCTCTCGACTCCTACTTATTAGTCGACCCTTACAAGAGGCAGGGCCTTCTGGCCTGGGCCGTATTCTTATCTCTGCAAGCCAAACGGACACACACACATACACACACACTCACACACGCCCACACACGCACACACGCACACACACACACGCACATACACTCTTCACCTCTCGACTCCTACCCATTATTCTCCTCTTACGACAGGCAGGGACTTCTTGCCACGGTCGTGTTCTTATCTCTGCAAGCCGAACGGACACACACACATACTCACACACGCACACACACACGCACACACGCACACACACACATACACTCTTCACCTCTCGACTCCTACCTATTAGTCGCCCCTTACAACTGGCAGGGTCTTCTTGCCTTAGCCGTATTCTTACCTCTGCAAGCCAGACGGACTCACACACATACACACACACACGCACACGCACACCCACACGCACACACTCTCCACGTCTCGACTCCTATCCATTAGCCGCCTCTTAAGACAGGCAAAGCCTTCTTGCCACGGCCGTAATCTTATCTCTGCGAGCCGAGCGGACAAACACACACACTCACACACGCACAAACACACATACACGCACACACGCACACACACATACACTCTTCACCTCTCGACTCCTACCAATTAGTCGCCTCTCACGATAAGCAGGGCCTTCTTGCCGCGGTCGTGTTCTCATCTCTGCAAGCCAAACTAACACACACACACACATACTCACACACTCACACACACACACGCACACACACACTCACACACGTACACACACACATACACTCTTCACCTCTCGACTCCTACCCATTATTCTCCTCTTACGACAGGCAGGGACTTCTTGCCACGGTCGTGTTCTTATCTCTGCAAGCCGAACGGACACACACACATACTCACACACGCACACACACACGCACACACGCACACACACATACACTCTTCACCTCTCGACTCCTACCTATTAGTCGCCCCTTACAACTGGCAGGGTCTTCTTGCCTTGGCCGTATTCTTACCTCTGCAAGCCAGACGGACTCACACACATACACACACACTCACACACGCACACACACACGCAAACGTACACGCACACGCACACACTCTCCTATCCATTAGTCGCCTCTTAAGACAGGCAGGTCCTTCTTGCCTCGGCCGTATTCTTATCTCTGCAAGCCAAACGGACACACACACACAAATACACACACATACTCACACACGCACAAACACACGCACACACACAAAGACACATACACTCTTCACCTCTCGACTCCTATTCATTAGTCGCCTCTTACGACAGGCAGGGACTTCTTGCCACGGCCGTGTTCTTATCTCTGCGAGCCGACCGGACACACACACACTCACACACACAAGCACGCACACACGCACACACACGCACACACACAAATACACTTTTCACCTCTCGACTCCTACCCATTAGTCGCCTCTTACGACAGGCATGGCCTTCTTGCCTCGGCCGTATTCTAATCTCTGCGAACCGAATGGACACACACTTACATACACACACACATTTACACACGCACCAACACACACACACCCACACACGCACACACACATACACATACACTATTCACCTCTCAACTCCTACCTATTAGTCGCCCCTTACAAGAGGCAGGGCCTTCTTGCCTCGGCCGTATTCTAATCTCTGCGTACCGAATGGACACACACATACATACACACACATATTTACACACGCACAAACACACACACACCCACACACGCACACACACATACACATACACTCTTCACCTCTCGACTCCTACCTATTGACTCCTATCCATTAGTCGCCTCTTAAGACAGGCAGGGCCTTCTTGCCACGGCCGTGTTCTTATCTCTGCAAGCCGAACGGACACACACACACACGCACACACAAAAACACGCACACAGGCACACACGCACACACGCACACAAGCACACACACACATACACTTTTCACCTCTCGACTCCTACTTATTAGTCGCCCACTCTTTACCTCTCGAATCCTACCCATTAGTCGCCCCGTACGATTTGCATCGCCTTCTTGCCACGGCTGTTTTCTTATCTCTGCGAGCCGAAGGGACACACACATACACAAACACACTCACAAACACACACACACACACGCACGCACACACGCACACACACATATACTCACACACACACAAACACACACACACGCACACACACATACATTCTTCACCTCTCGACTCCTACCTATTAGTCGCCTCTTACGACAGGCAGGGCCTTCTTGCCTTGGCCGTGTTCTTATCACTGCAAGCCAAACGGACACACACACATACTCACACACGCACACACACACGCACACACGCCCACACACACATACACTCTTCACCTCTCGACTCCTACTTATTACTCGCCTCTTACGATAGGCAGGGCCTTCTTGCCACTGCTGTGTTCTTATCTCTGCGAGCCGACCGCACACACACACACTCACACACACTCACACACTCACATACACACACACTTAAACACGCACGCACACACGCACACACACACACATACACTCTTCACCTCTCGACTCCTACCCATTATTCTCCTCTTTCGACAGGCAGAGACTTCTTGCCACGGACGTATTCTTATCTCTGCAAGCCGAACGGACACACATACACACACACTCACACACGCACACACACGGACACACGCACACACACACATACACCCTTCACCTCTCGACTCCTACCCATTAGTCGCCTCTTACGACATTCAGGGACTTCTTGCCACGGACGTTTCTTATCTCTGCGGGCCGAACGGACACACACACACACACTCACACACACACATACACTCTTAACCTCTCGACTCCTACCCATTAGTCGCCTCTTACGACATTCAGGGGCTTCTTGCCACGGACGTATTTTTATCTCTGCAAGCCGAACGGACACACACACATACTCACACACGCACACACACACACACGCGCACATACACTCTTCACCTCTCGACTCCTACCCATTAGTCGCCTCTTAAGACAGGCAGGGCCTTCTTGCCACGGACGTATTCTTATCTCTGCGGGCCGAACGGACACACACACACACACTCACACACACATACACTCTTAACCTCTCGACTCCAACCGATTAGTCCCCTCTTACGGCATTCAGGGGCTTCTTGCCACGGACGTATTCTTATCTCTGCAAGCCGAACAAACACACACACACACACTCACACACACACACATACACTCTTAACCTCTCGACTCCTACCCATTGGTCGCCTGTTACGACATTTAATAACTTCTTGCCACGGACGTTTCTTATCTCTGCGGGCCGAACGGACACACACACACACACACACTCACACACACACATACACTCTTAACCTCTCGACTCCTACCCATTAGTCGCCTCTTACGACATTCAGGGGCTTCTTGCCACGGACGTATTCTTATCTCTGCAAGCCGAACGGACACACACACATACTCACACACGCACACACACACACGCACACATACACTCTTCACCTCTCGACTCCTACCCATTAGTCGCCTCTTACGACAGGCATGGCCTTCTTGATTCGGTCGTATTCTAATTTCTGCAAGCCGAACGGACACACACATACATACACACACACACACACACTTACACACGCACAAACACATACACACGTACACACAAACGAACACACGCACACACACACGTACACTCTTCATCTCTCGACTCCTACCCATTAGTCGCTCCTTACAGCAAGCATGGCCTTCTTGCCACGGACGTATTCTTATCTCTGCAAGCAGAAGGGATACGCACACACACATACACACACATACTTACACACACACGCACACACGCACACACACATACACTCTTTACCTCTCGACTCCTACCCATTAGTCGCCTCTTACGACAGGCATGGCCTTCTTACCACGGCTGTATTTTTATCTCTGCGAACCGAACGGACACACATACACACACACTCACACACACACACATGCACACACGCACGCTCACATACACTCTTTTCCTCTCGACTCCTACCTATTAGTCGCCTCTTACGACAGGCAGGGCCTTCTTGCCTCGGTCAAGTTCTTATCTCTGCAAGCCGAACTAACACACACATACTCACACACGCACACACACACGCACACACGCACACACACATACACTCTTCACCTCTCGACTCCTACCCATTAGTCGCCTCTTACGACAGGCATGGCCTTCTTACCACGGCTGTATTTTTATCTCTGCGAACCGAAGGGACACACATACACACACACTCACACACACACATGCACACACGCACGCTCACATACACTCTTTTCCTCTCGACTCCTA
>NW_027311936.1:157500-217500 GCF_040954645.1 Diabrotica undecimpunctata | reverse complement strand
CACACAAACACGCACACACGCACACACACATACATTCTTCACCTCTCGACTCCTACCTATTAGTCGCCTCTTACGACAGGCAGGGCCTTCTTGCCTCGGCCGTGTTCCTATCTCTGCAAGCCGAACGGACACACACACATACTCACACACGCACACACACACGCACACACGCACACTCACACACATGCACTCTTCACCTCTCGACTCCTAACTATTAGTCGCCTCTTACGATAGGCAGGGCCTTCTTGCCTCGGTCGTGTTCTTATTTCTGCAAGCCGAACTAACACACACACATACTCACACACGCACACACACACGCACACACGCACACACACACATACTCTCTTCACCTCCCGACTCATACTTATTAGTCGCCCCTTACAAGAGGCAGATCCTTCTTGCCACTCAAACACACACACACAGGCAAACACGCACGCACACACGCACACACACACGCACACACGCACGCACACACGCACACACACACATACACTCACACACACACACACGCACACACGCACACACACATACATTCTTCACCTCTCGACTCCTACCTATTAGACGCCTCTTACGATAGGCAGGGCCTTCTTGCCTCGGTCAAGTTCTTATCTCTGCAAGCCGAACTAACACACACACATACTCACACACGCACACACACACGCACACACGCACAAACACATACACTCTTCACCTCTCGACTCCTACCCATTAGTCGCCTCTTACGACAGGCAGGAACTTCTTGCCACGGCCGAGTTCTTATCTCTGTGAGCCGAAAGGACACACACACTGACACACACACAGACACACACACACACACACACACACACACACACACACACACACAAATACACTCTCCACCTCTCGACTTCTACCCATTAGTCGCCTCTTACGACAGGCATGGCCTTCTTGCTTCGGTCGTATTCTAATTTCTGCAAGCCGAACGGACACACACATACATACACACACACTTACACACGCACACACAAAGAAACACACACACACACACACATA
Source organism: Diabrotica undecimpunctata (assembly GCF_040954645.1). Taxonomy (NCBI): domain Eukaryota; kingdom Metazoa; phylum Arthropoda; class Insecta; order Coleoptera; family Chrysomelidae; genus Diabrotica; species Diabrotica undecimpunctata. The sequence continues at coordinate 216,489 of NW_027311936.1, read as the reverse complement.
CACTCTTCATCTCTCGACTCCTACCAATTAGTCGTTCCTTACAGCAAGCATGGCCTTCTTGCCACGGCTGTATTCTTATCTATGCAAGCCGAACGGACACATACACATACACACACATACTTACACACACACGCACACACGCACACACGCACACACACACATACACTCTTCACCTCTCGACTCCTACCCATTAGTCGCCTTTTACGACAGGCATGGCCTTCTTACCACGGCTGTATTTTTATCTCTGCGAGCCGAAGGGACACACACACACATACACACACATACACACACACATTCACACACACACACACACGCGCACACACGTACACTCTTCACCTCTCGACTCCAACCCATTAGTCGCCTCTTACGACAGGCATTGCCTTCTTGCAACCGCTGTTTTGTTATCTCTGCGAGCCGAAGGGACACACACACATACACACACACACTCACACACACACGCACACACGCACGCACAAATACATTCTTCACCTCTCGACTCCTACCCATTAGTCGCCCCTTACGACTGGCATGGCTTTCTTGCCACAGCTGTTTTTTTATCTCTACGAGCCGAAGACACACACACACACACATACACACACACACACACTCACAAACACACACACACACGCAAACAGGCACGCACACACGCACACACACACGCACACACGCACGCACACACGCACACACACATACACGCACACACGCACACACACATACATTCTTCACCTCTCGACTCCTACCTATTAGTCGCCTCTTACGACAGGCAGGGCCTTCTTGCTTCGGCCGTGTTCTTATCTCTGCAAGCCGAACGGACACACACACATACTCACACACGCACACACACACGCATACACGCACACACACACATACAATCTTCACCTCTCGACTCCTACCTATTAGTCGCCTCTTACGATAGGCAGGGTCTTCTTGCCTTGGACAAGTTCTTATCTCTGCAAGCCGAACTAACACACACACATACTTACACACGCACACACACACGCACACACGCACACACACATACACTCTTCACCTCCCGACTCCTACTTATTAGTCGAAGCTTACAAGAGGCAGATCCTCCTTGCCTCGGCCGTATTCTTATCTCTGCAAGCCAAATGGACACACACACATACACACACTCACACACGCTCACACACGGACACACGCACACACACATACACTCTTCACCTCTCGACTCCTACCCATTAGTCGCCTCTTAAGACCGGCAGGGCCTTCTTGCCACGGACGTATTCTTATCTCTGCGGGCCGAACGGACACACACACATACTCACACACGCACACACACACGCACACACACACATACACTCTTCACATCTCGACTCCTACCTATTAGTCGCCCCTTACAACAGGCAGGGTCTTCTTGCCTTGGCCGTATTATTATCTCTGCAAGCCTGACGGACACACACACATACACACACACTCACACACGCACACACACACGCACACACGCACACGCACACATACACTCTTCACCTCTCGACTCCTACCTATTAGTCGCCCCTTACAACAGGCAGGGTCTTCTTGCCTTGGCCGTATTATTATCTCTGCAAGCCTGACGGACACACACACATACACACACTCACACACGCACACACACGCACACACGCACACACACACATACACTCTTTACCTTTCGACTCCTACCCATTTGTCGCCCCTTACGACTAGCATGGCTTTCTTGCCACGGCTGTTTTCTTATCTCTGCGAGCCGAAGACGCACACACACATACACACACCCACACACTCACAAAAACACACACACACGCAAACACGAACGCACACACGCACACACACACACGCACACATGCACACACGCACACACACATACACGCACACACACATACATTCTTCACCTCTCGACTCCTACCTATTCGTCGCCTCTTACGACAGGCAGGGCCTTCTTGCTTCGGCCGTGGTCTTATCTCTGCAAGCCGAACGGACACACACACATACTCACACACGCACGCACACATACACTCTTCTCCTCTCGACTCCTACCCATTAGTCGCCCCTTACGACTGGCATGGCTTTCTTGCCGCGGCTGTGTTCTTATCTCTGCGAGCCGAAGACACACACACACACATACACACACACACACACACACACACTCACAAACACACACACACACAGGCAAACACGCACGCACACACGCACACACACACGCACACACGCACGCACACACGCACACACACATACACTCTCACACACACACACACACACACGCACACACGCACACACACATACATTCTTCACCTCTCGACTCCTACCTATTAGACGCCTCTTACGATAGGCAGGGCCTTCTTGCCTCGGTCAAGTTCTTATCTCTGCAAGCCTAACTAACACACACACACATAGTCACACACGCACACACACACGCACACACGCACACACACATACACTCTTCACCTCTCGACTCCTACCCATTAGTCGCCTCTTACGACAGGCAGGAACTTCTTGCCACGGCCGAGTTCTTATCTCTGTGAGCCGAAAGGACACACACACTGACACACACACGCACGCACACACGCACACACACATACACTCACAAACACACAAACACGCACACACGCACACTTACATACATTCTTCACCTCTCGACTCCTACCTATTAGACGCCTCTTACGATAGGCAGGGCCTTCTTGCCTCGGTCAAGTTCTTATCTCTGCAAGCCGAACTAACACACACACATACTCACACACTCACAAACACACACAAACACGCACACAAGTACGCACACACGGACACGCACACGCACACACGCACGCACAGACGCACACACACATACACTCACACACACACACGCACACACGCACACACACATACATTCTTCACCACTCGACTCCTACCTATTAGTCGCCTCTTACGACAGGCAGGGCCTTCTTGCCTCGGCCGTGTTCTTATCTCTGCAAGCCGAACGGACACACACACACATACTCACACACTCTTTACCTCTCGACTCCTATCCATTAGTCGCCTCTTAAGACAGGCAGGGCCTTCTTGCCACGGCCGTGTTCTTCTCTCTGCAAGCCGAACGGACACACACACACACGCACACACAAACACACGCACACAGGCACACACGCACACACGCACACGTACACGCACACGCACACACTCTCCACCTCTCGACTCCTATCCATTAGTCGCCTCTTAAGACAGGCAGGGCCTTCTTGCCTCGGCCGTATTCTTATCTCTGCAAGCCAAACGGACACACACACATACACACACACACTCACACACGCACAAACACACGCACACACGCACACAAACATACACTCTTTACCTCTCGACTCCTACCTATTAGTCGCCTCTTACGATAGGCAGGGCCTTCTTGCCTCAGTCGTGTTCTTATTTCTGCAAGCCGAACTAACACACACACATACTCACACACGCACACACACGCACACACACGCACACACACACATACACTCTTCACCTCTCGACTCCTACTTATTACTCGCCTCTTACGACAGGCAGGGCCTCCTTGCCACGGCTGTGTTCTTATCTCTGCGAGCCGACCGCACACACACACACACTCACACACTCACATACACACACACTTAAACACGCACGCACACGTACACGCACACACTCTCCACCTCTCGACTCCTATCCATTAGTCGCCTCTTACGACAGGCAGGGCCTTCTTGCTACGGACGTGTTCTTATCTCTGCGAGCCAAACGGACACACACACACACACACTCGCACACACACATACACACACATACACGCTTCACCTCTCGACTCCTACCCATTAGTCGCCTCTTACGACATTCAGGGACTTCTTGCCACGGCCGTGTTCTTATCTCTGCAAGCCGAACGGACACACACACACTCACACTCACACACGCCCACACACGCACACACGCACACACACACACGCACATACACTCTTCACCTCTCCACCCCTACCTTTTAGTCGCATCTTACGAGAGGCAGGGCCTTCTTGCCCCGGCCGTATTCATATCTCTGCAAGCCGAACGGACACACACACTTATACACACACACTCACACACGCACAAACACACATACACGCACACACGCACACACACATACACTCTTCACCTCTCGACTCCTACCAATTAGTCGCTCCTTACAGCAAGCATGGCCTTCTTGCCACGGCCGTATTCTTATCTCTGCAAGCCGAACGGACACACACACTCATACACATACACTCACACACGCACAAACACACACACGCGCACACACGCACACACACATACACTCTTCACCTCTCGACTCCTACCTTTTAGTCGCCTCTCACGATAAGCAGGGCCTTCTTGCCGCGGTCGTGTTCTAATCTCTGCAAGCCAAACTAACACACACACACACACATATTCACACACGCACACACACACGCACACACACACTCACACACGTACACACACACATACACTCTTCACCTCTCGACTCCTACTTATTAGTCGACCCTTACAAGAGGCAGGGCCTTCTGGCCTGGGCCGTATTCTTATCTCTGCAAGCCAAACGGACACACACACATACACACACACTCACACACGCCCACACACGCACACACGCACACACACACACGCACATACACTCTTCACCTCTCGACTCCTACCCATTATTCTCCTCTTACGACAGGCAGGGACTTCTTGCCACGGTCGTGTTCTTATCTCTGCAAGCCGAACGGACACACACACATACTCACACACGCACACACACACGCACACACGCACACACACACATACACTCTTCACCTCTCGACTCCTACCTATTAGTCGCCCCTTACAACTGGCAGGGTCTTCTTGCCATGGCCGTATTCTTACCTCTGCAAGCCAGACGGACTCACACACATACACACACACTCACACACGCACACACACACGCAAACGTACACGCACACGCACACACTCTCCTATCCATTAGTCGCCTCTTAAGACAGGCAGGGCCTTCTTGCCTCGGCCGTATTCTTATCTCTGCAAGCCAAACGGACACACACACACAAATACACACACATACTCACACACGCACAAACACACGCACACACACAAAGACACATACACTCTTCACCTCTCGACTCCTATTCATTAGTCGCCTCTTACGACAGGCAGGGACTTCTTGCCACGGCCGTGTTCTTATCTCTGCGAGCCGACCGGACACACACACACTCACACACACAAGCACGCACACACGCACACACACGCACACGCACAAATACACTTTTCACCTCTCGACTCCTACCCATTAGTCGCCTCTTACGACAGGCATGGCCTTCTTGCCTCGGCCGTATTCTAATCTCTGCCAACCGAATGGACACACACTTACATACACACACACACATTTACACACGCACCAACACACACACACCCACACACGCACACACACATACATATACACTATTCACCTCTCAACTCCTACCCATTAGTCGCCTCTTACGACAGGCATGGCCTTCTTGCCTCGGCCGTATTCTAATCTCTGCGTACCGAATGGACACCCATATACATACACACACATATTTACACACGCACAAACACACACACACCCACACACGCACACACACATACACATACACTCTTAACCTCTCGACTGCTACACATTAGTGGCCTCTTACGACATTCAGTGACTTCTTGCCACGGACGTTTTCTTATCTCTGCAAGCCGAACGGACACACACACATACTCACACACGCACACACACACGCACACACGTACACACACACATACACTCTTCACTTCTCGACTCCTACCTATTGACTCCTATCCATTAGTCGCCTCTTAAGACAGGCAGGGCCTTCTTGCCACGGCCGTGTTCTTATCTCTGCAAGCCGAACGGACACACACACACACGCACACACAAACACACGCACACAGGCACACACGCACACACGCACACAAGCACACACACACATACACTTTTCACCTCTCGACTCCTACTTATTAGTCGCCCACTCTTTACCTCTCGACTCCTACCCATTAGTCGCCCCGTACGATTTGCATCGCCTTCTTGCCACGGCTGTTTTCTTATCTCTGCGAGCCGAAGGGACACACACATACACAAACACACTCACAAACACACACCGACACACACACGCACGCACACACGCACACACACATATACTCACACACACACACAAACACACACACACGCACACACACATACATTCTTCACCTCTCGACTCCTACCTATTAGTCGCCTCTTACGACAGGCAGGGCCTTCTTGCCTTGGCCGTGTTCTTATCACTGCAAGCCAAACGGACACACACACATACTCACACACGCACACACACACGCACACACGCCCACACACACATACACTCTTCACCTCTCGACTCCTACTTATTACTCGCCTCTTACGATAGGCAGGGCCTTCTTGCCACTGCTGTGTTCTTATCTCTGCGAGCCGACCGCACACACACACACACTCACACACACTCACACACTCACATACACACACACTTAAACACGCACGCACACACGCACACACACACACATACACTCTTCACCTCTCGACTCCTACCCATTATTCTCCTCTTTCGACAGGCAGAGACTTCTTGCCACGGACGTATTCTTATCTCTGCAAGCCGAACGGACACACATACACACACACTCACACACGCACACACACGGACACACGCACACACATACACCCTTCACCTCTCGACTCCTACCCATTAGTCGCCTCTTACGACATTCAGGGACTTCTTGCCACGGACGTTTCTTATCTCTGCGGGCCGAACAGACACACACACACACATTCACACACACACATACACTCTTAACCTCTCGACTCCTACCCATTAGTCGCCTCTTACGACATTCAGGGGCTTCTTGCCACGGACGTATTCTTATCTCTGCAAGCCGAACGGACACACACACATACTCACACACGCACACACGCACGCACACACGCACACACACATATACTCACACACACACACAAACACACACACACGCACACACACATACATTCTTCACCTCTCGACTCCTACCTATTAGACGCCTCTTACGATAGGCAGGGCCTTCTTGCCTCGGTCAAGTTCTTATCTCTGCAAGCCGAACTAACACACACACATACTCACACACGCACACACACACGCACACACGCACAAACACATACACTCTTCACCTCTCGACTCCTACCCATTAGTCGCCTCTTACGACAGGCAGGAACTTCTTGCCACGGCCGAGTTCTTATCTCTGTGAGCCGAAAGGACACACACACTGACACACACACACACACACCCACACACACACACACACACACACACACACACACACAAATACACTCTCCACCTCTCGACTTCTACCCATTAGTCGCCTCTTACGACAGGCATGGCCTTCTTGCTTCGGTCGTATTCTAATTTCTGCAAGCCGAACGGACACACACACTTATACACACACACTCACACACGCACAAACACACATACACGCACACACGCACACACACATACACTCTTCACCTCTCGACTCCTACCAATTAGTCGCTCCTTACAGCAAGCATGGCCTTCTTGCCACGGCCGTATTCTTATCTCTGCAAGCCGAACGGACACACACACACTCATACACATACACTCACACACGCACAAACACACACACGCGCACACACGCACACACACATACACTCTTCACCTCTCGACTCCTACCTTTTAGTCGCCTCTCACGATAAGCAGGGCCTTCCTGCCGCGGTCGTGTTCTCATCTCTGCAAGCCAAACTAACACACACACACACACATATTCACACACGCACACACACACGCACACACACACTCACACACGTACACACACACATACACTCTTCACCTCTCGACTCCCACTTATTAGTCGACCCTTACAAGAGGCAGGGCCTTCTGGCCTGGGCCGTATTCTTATCTCTGCAAGCCAAACGGACACACACACATACACACACACTCACACACGCCCACACACGCACACACGCACACACACACACGCATATACACTCTTCACCTCTCGACTCCTACCCATTATTCTCCTCTTACGACAGGCAGGGACTTCTTGCCACGGTCGTGTTCTTATCTCTGCAAGCCGAACGGACACACACACATACTCACACACGCACACACACACGCACACACGCACACACACACATACACTCTTCACCTCTCGACTCCTACCTATTAGTCGCCCCTTACAACTGGCAGGGTCTTCTTGCCTTGGCCGTATTCTTACCTCTGCAAGCCAGACGGACTCACACACATACACACACACTCACACACGCACACACACACGCAAACGTACACCCACACGCACACACTCTCCTATCCATTAGTCGCCTCTTAAGACAGGCAGGGCCTTCTTGCCTCGGCCGTATTCTTATCTCTGCAAGCCAAACGGACACACACACACAAATACACACACATACTCACACACGCACAAACACACGCACACACACAAAGACACATACACTCTTCACCTCTCGACTCCTACTTATTAGTCGCCCACTCTTTACCTCTCGACTCCTACCCATTAGTCGCCCCGTACGATTTGCATCGCCTTCTTGCCACGGCTGTTTTCTTATCTCTGCGAGCCGAAGGGACACACACATACACAAACACACTCACAAACACACACCGACACACACACGCACGCACACACGCACACACACATATACTCACACACACACACAAACACACACACACGCACACACACATACATTCTTCACCTCTCGACTCCTACCTATTAGTCGCCTCTTACGACAGGCAGGGCCTTCTTGCCTTGGCCGTGTTCTTATCACTGCAAGCCAAACGGACACACACACATACTCACACACGCACACACACACGCACACACGCCCACACACACATACACTCTTCACCTCTCGACTCCTACTTATTACTCGCCTCTTACGATAGGCAGGGCCTTCTTGCCACTGCTGTGTTCTTATCTCTGCGAGCCGACCGCACACACACACACTCACACACACTCACACACTCACATACACACACACTTAAACACGCACGCACACACGCACACACACACACATACACTCTTCACCTCTCGACTCCTACCCATTATTCTCCTCTTTCGACAGGCAGAGACTTCTTGCCACGGACGTATTCTTATCTCTGCAAGCCGAACGGACACACATACACACACACTCACACACGCACACACACGGACACACGCACACACACACATACACCCTTCACCTCTCGACTCCTACCCATTAGTCGCCTCTTACGACATTCAGGGACTTCTTGCCACGGACGTTTCTTATCTCTGCGGGCCGAACAGACACACACACACACACACACATACACTCTTAACCTCTCGACTCCTACCCATTAGTCGCCTCTTACGACATTCAGGGGCTTCTTGCCACGGACGTATTCTTATCTCTGCAAGCCGAACGGACACACACACATACTCACACACGCACACACGCACGCACACACGCACACACACATATACTCACACACACACACAAACACACACACACGCACACACACATACATTCTTCACCTCTCGACTCCTACCTATTAGTCGCCTCTTACGACAGGCAGGGCCTTCTTGCCTTGGCCGTGTTCTTATCACTGCAAGCCAAACGGACACACACACATACTCACACACGCACACACACACGCACACACGCCCACACACACATACACTCTTCACCTCTCGACTCCTACTTATTACTCGCCTCTTACGATAGGCAGGGCCTTCTTGCCACTGCTGTGTTCTTATCTCTGCGAGCCGACCGCACACACACACACTCACACACACTCACACACTCACATACACACACACTTAAACACGCACGCACACACGCACACACACACACATACACTCTTCACCTCTCGACTCCTACCCATTATTCTCCTCTTTCGACAGGCAGAGACTTCTTGCCACGGACGTATTCTTATCTCTGCAAGCCGAACGGACACACATACACACACACTCACACACGCACACACACGGACACACGCACACACACACATACACCCTTCACCTCTCGACTCCTACCCATTAGTCGCCTCTTACGACATTCAGGGACTTCTTGCCACGGACGTTTCTTATCTCTGCGGGCCGAACAGACACACACACACACACACACATACACTCTTAACCTCTCGACTCCTACCCATTAGTCGCCTCTTACGACATTCAGGGGCTTCTTGCCACGGACGTATTCTTATCTCTGCAAGCCGAACGGACACACACACATACTCACACACGCACACACACACACACGCACACATACATTCTTCACCTCTCGACTCCTACCCATTAGTCGCCTCTTAAGACAGGCAGGGCCTTCTTGCCACGGACGTGTTCTTATCTCTGCGGGCCGAACGGACACACACACACACACTCACACACACACATACACTCTTAACCTCTCGACTCCAACCGATTAGTCCCCTCTTACGGCATTCAGGGGCTTCTTGCCACGGACGTATTCTTATCTCTGCAAGCCGAACAAACACACACACACACACTCACACACACACACATACACTCTTAACCTCTCGACTCCTACCCATTGGTCGCCTGTTACGACATTTAGGGACTTCTTGCCACGGACGTTTCTTATCTCTGCGGGCCGAACGGACACACACACACACACACACTCACACACACATACACTCTTAACCTCTCGACTCCTACCCATTAGTCGCCTTTTACGACATTCAGGGGCTTCTTGCCACGGACGTATTCTTATCTCTGCAAGCCGAACGGACACACACATACTCACACACGCACACACACACACGCACACATACACTCTTCACCTCTCGACTCCTACCCATTAGTCGCCTCTTACGACAGGCATGGCCTTCTTGATTCGGTCGTATTCTAATTTCTGCAAGCCGAACGGACACACACACTTATACACACACACTCACACACGCACAAACACACATACACGCACACACGCACACACACATACACTCTTCACCTCTCGACTCCTACCAATTAGTCGCTCCTTACAGCAAGCATGGCCTTCTTGCCACGGCCGTATTCTTATCTCTGCAAGCCGAACGGACACACACACACTCATACACATACACTCACACACGCACAAACACACACACGCGCACACACGCACACACACATACACTCTTCACCTCTCGACTCCTACCTTTTAGTCGCCTCTCACGATAAGCAGGGCCTTCCTGCCGCGGTCGTGTTCTCATCTCTGCAAGGCAAACTAACACACACACACACACATATTCACACACGCACACACACACGCACACACACACTCACACACGTACACACACACATACACTCTTCACCTCTCGACTCCCACTTATTAGTCGACCCTTACAAGAGGCAGGGCCTTCTGGCCTGGGCCGTATTCTTATCTCTGCAAGCCAAACGGACACACACACATACACACACACTCACACACGCCCACACACGCACACACGCACACACACACACGCATATACACTCTTCACCTCTCGACTCCTACCCATTATTCTCCTCTTACGACAGGCAGGGACTTCTTGCCACGGTCGTGTTCTTATCTCTGCAAGCCGAACGGACACACACACATACTCACACACGCACACACACACGCACACACGCACACACACACATACACTCTTCACCTCTCGACTCCTACCTATTAGTCGCCCCTTACAACTGGCAGGGTCTTCTTGCCTTGGCCGTATTCTTACCTCTGCAAGCCAGACGGACTCACACACATACACACACACTCACACACGCACACACACACGCAAACGTACACCCACACGCACACACTCTCCTATCCATTAGTCGCCTCTTAAGACAGGCAGGGCCTTCTTGCCTCGGCCGTATTCTTATCTCTGCAAGCCAAACGGACACACACACACAAATACACACACATACTCACACACGCACAAACACACGCACACACACAAAGACACATACACTCTTCACCTCTCGACTCCTACTTATTAGTCGCCCACTCTTTACCTCTCGACTCCTACCCATTAGTCGCCCCGTACGATTTGCATCGCCTTCTTGCCACGGCTGTTTTCTTATCTCTGCGAGCCGAAGGGACACACACATACACAAACACACTCACAAACACACACCGACACACACACGCACGCACACACGCACACACACACATATACTCACACACACACAAACACACACACACGCACACACACATACATTCTTCACCTCTCGACTCCTACCTATTAGTCGCCTCTTACGACAGGCAGGGCCTTCTTGCCTTGGCCGTGTTCTTATCACTGCAAGCCAAACGGACACACACACATACTCACACACGCACACACACACGCACACACGCCCACACACACATACACTCTTCACCTCTCGACTCCTACTTATTACTCGCCTCTTACGATAGGCAGGGCCTTCTTGCCACTGCTGTGTTCTTATCTCTGCGAGCCGACCGCACACACACACACTCACACACACTCACACACTCACATACACACACACTTAAACACGCACGCACACACGCACACACACACACATACACTCTTCACCTCTCGACTCCTACCCATTATTCTCCTCTTTCGACAGGCAGAGACTTCTTGCCACGGACGTATTCTTATCTCTGCAAGCCGAACGGACACACATACACACACACTCACACACGCACACACACGGACACACGCACACACACACATACACCCTTCACCTCTCGACTCCTACCCATTAGTCGCCTCTTACGACATTCAGGGACTTCTTGCCACGGACGTTTCTTATCTCTGCGGGCCGAACAGACACACACACACACACACACATACACTCTTAACCTCTCGACTCCTACCCATTAGTCGCCTCTTACGACATTCAGGGGCTTCTTGCCACGGACGTATTCTTATCTCTGCAAGCCGAACGGACACACACACATACTCACACACGCACACACGCACGCACACACGCACACACACATATACTCACACACACACACAAACACACACACACGCACACACACATACATTCTTCACCTCTCGACTCCTACCTATTAGTCGCCTCTTACGACAGGCAGGGCCTTCTTGCCTTGGCCGTGTTCTTATCACTGCAAGCCAAACGGACACACACACATACTCACACACGCACACACACACGCACACACGCCCACACACACATACACTCTTCACCTCTCGACTCCTACTTATTACTCGCCTCTTACGATAGGCAGGGCCTTCTTGCCACTGCTGTGTTCTTATCTCTGCGAGCCGACCGCACACACACACACTCACACACACTCACACACTCACATACACACACACTTAAACACGCACGCACACACGCACACACACACACATACACTCTTCACCTCTCGACTCCTACCCATTATTCTCCTCTTTCGACAGGCAGAGACTTCTTGCCACGGACGTATTCTTATCTCTGCAAGCCGAACGGACACACATACACACACACTCACACACGCACACACACGGACACACGCACACACACACATACACCCTTCACCTCTCGACTCCTACCCATTAGTCGCCTCTTACGACATTCAGGGACTTCTTGCCACGGACGTTTCTTATCTCTGCGGGCCGAACAGACACACACACACACACACACATACACTCTTAACCTCTCGACTCCTACCCATTAGTCGCCTCTTACGACATTCAGGGGCTTCTTGCCACGGACGTATTCTTATCTCTGCAAGCCGAACGGACACACACACATACTCACACACGCACACACACACACACGCACACATACATTCTTCACCTCTCGACTCCTACCCATTAGTCGCCTCTTAAGACAGGCAGGGCCTTCTTGCCACGGACGTGTTCTTATCTCTGCGGGCCGAACGGACACACACACACACACTCACACACACACATACACTCTTAACCTCTCGACTCCAACCGATTAGTCCCCTCTTACGGCATTCAGGGGCTTCTTGCCACGGACGTATTCTTATCTCTGCAAGCCGAACAAACACACACACACACACTCACACACACACACATACACTCTTAACCTCTCGACTCCTACCCATTGGTCGCCTGTTACGACATTTAGGGACTTCTTGCCACGGACGTTTCTTATCTCTGCGGGCCGAACGGACACACACACACACACACACTCACACACACATACACTCTTAACCTCTCGACTCCTACCCATTAGTCGCCTTTTACGACATTCAGGGGCTTCTTGCCACGGACGTATTCTTATCTCTGCAAGCCGAACGGACACACACACATACTCACACACGCACACACACACACGCACACATACACTCTTCACCTCTCGACTCCTACCCATTAGTCGCCTCTTACGACAGGCATGGCCTTCTTGATTCGGTCGTATTCTAATTTCTGCAAGCCGAACGGACACACACATACATACACACACACACACGCACAAACACATACACACGTACACACAAACGAACACACGCACACACACACGTACACTCTTCATCTCTTACGACATTCAGGGGCTTCTTGCCACGGACGTATTCTTATCTCTGCAAGCCGAACGGACACACACACATACTCACACACGCACACACACACACGCACACATACACTCTTCACCTCTCGACTCCTACCCATTAGTCGCCTCTTACGACAGGCATGGCCTTCTTGATTCGGTCGTATTCTAATTTCTGCAAGCCGAACGGACACACACATACATACACACACACACACACTTACACACGCACAAACACATACACACGTACACACAAACGAACACACGCACACACACACGTACACTCTTCATCTCTCGACTCCTACCCATTAGTCGCTCCTTACAGCAAGCATGGCCTTCTTGCCACGGACGTATTCTTATCTCTGCAAGCAGAAGGGATACACACACACACACATACACACATACTTACACACACACGCACACACGCACACACACATACACTCTTCACCTCTCGACTCCTACCCATTAGTCGCCTCTTACGACAGGCATGGCCTTCTTACCACGGCTGTATTTTTATCTCTGCGAACCGAAGGGACACACATACACACACACTCACACACACACACATGCACACACGCACGCTCACATACACTCTTTTCCTCTCGACTCCTACCTATTAGTCGCCTCTTACGACAGGCAGGGCCTTCTTGCCTCGGTCAAGTTCTTATCTCTGCAAGCCGAACTAACACACACACATACTCACACACGCACAAACACACGCACACACGCACACACACATACACTCTTCACCTCTCGACTCCTACCCATTAGTCGCCTCTTACGACAATCATGGCCTTCTTACCACGGCTGTATTTTTATCTCTGCGAACCGAAGGGACACACATACACACACACTCACACACACACATGCACACACGCACGCTCACATACACTCTTTTCCTCTCGACTCCTACCTATTAGTCGCCTCTTACGACAGGCAGGGCCTTCTTGCTTCGGTCAAGTTCTTATCTCTGCAAGCCGAACTAACACACACACATACTCACACACGCACACACACACGCACACACGCACACACACATGCACTCTTCACCTCTCGACTCCTACCTATTAGTCGCCTCTTACGATAGGCAGGGCCTTCTTGCCTCGGTCAAGTTCTTATCTCTGCAAGCCGAACTAACACACACACATACTCACACACACACACACACACACGCACACACATATACATTCTTCACCTCTCGACTCCTACCTATTAGACGCCTCTTACGATAGGCAGGGCCTTCTTGCCTCGGTCAAGTTCTTATCTCTGCAAGCCGAACTAACACACACATATACTCACACACGCACACACACACGCACACACGCACACACAGATGCACTCTTTACCTCTCGACTCCTACCTATTAGTCGCCTCTTACGATAGGCAGGGCCTTCTTGCCTCGGTCGTGTTCTTATTTCTGCAAGCCGAACTAACACACACACATATTCACACACTCACAAACACACACAAACACGACCACACGTACGCACACACGGACACGCACACGCACACACGCACGCACAGACGCACACACACATGCACTCACACACACACACGCACACACGCACACACACATACATTCTTCACCACTCGACTCCTACCTATTAGTCGCCTCTTACGACAGGGAGGGCCTTCTTGCCTTGGCCGTGTTCTTATCTCTGCAAGCCGAACGGACACACACACACATACTCACACACGCACACACACGCACACACGCACACACACACATACACTCTTCACCTCTCGACTCCTACCCATTAGTCGCCCCGTACGATTTGCATGGCCTTCTTGCCACGGCTGTTTTCTTATCTCTGCGAGCAGAAGGGACACACACATACACACACACACACTCACAAACACACACACAGCCACGCAGGCCCACACGCACACACACATACACTCACACACACACAAACACGCACACACGCACACACATACATTCTTCACCTCTCGACTCCTACCTATTAGTCGCCTCTTACGACAGGCAGGGCCTTCTTGCCTCGGCCGTGTTCCTATCTCTGCAAGCCGAACGGACACACACACATACTCACACACGCACACACACACGCACACACGCACACTCACACACATGCATTCTTCACCTCTCGACTCCTACCTATTAGTCGCCTCTTACGATAGGCAGGGCCTTCTTGCCTCGGTCGTGTTCTTATTTCTGCAAGCCGAACTAACACACACACATACTCACACACGCACACACACACGCACACACGCACACACACACACATACTCTCTTCACCTCCCGACTCATACTTATTAGTCGCCCCTTACAAGAGGCAGATCCTTCTTGCCACTCAAACACACACACACAGGCAAACACGCACGCACACACGCACACACACACGCACACACGCACGCACACACGCACACACACATACACTCACACACACACACACGCACACACGCACACACACATACATTCTTCACCTCTCGACTCCTACCTATTAGACGCCTCTTACGATAGGCAGGGCCTTCTTGCCTCGGTCAAGTTCTTATCTCTGCAAGCCGAACTAACACACACACATACTCACACACGCACACACACACGCACACACGCACAAACACATACACTCTTCACCTCTCGACTCCTACCCATTAGTCGCCTCTTACGACAGGCAGGAACTTCTTGCCACGGCCGAGTTCTTATCTCTGTGAGCCGAAAGGACACACACACTGACACACACACACACACACACACACACACACACACACACACACACACACACACACACACACACAAATACACTCTCCACCTCTCGACTTCTACCCATTAGTCGCCTCTTACGACAGGCATGGCCTTCTTGCTTCGGTCGTATTCTAATTTCTGCAAGCCGAACGGACACACACACTTATACACACACACTCACACACGCACAAACACACATACACGCACACACGCACACACACATACACTCTTCACCTCTCGACTCCTACCAATTAGTCGCTCCTTACAGCAAGCATGGCCTTCTTGCCATGGCCGTATTCTTATCTCTGCAAGCCGAACGGACACACACACTCATACACATACACTCACACACGCACAAACACACACACGCGCACACACGCACACACACATACACTCTTCACCTCTCGACTCCTACCTTTTAGTCGCCTCTCACGATAAGCAGGGCCTTCCTGCCGCGGTCGTGTTCTCATCTCTGCAAGCCAAACTAACACACACACACACACACATATTCACACACGCACACACACACGCACACACACACTCACACACGTACACACACACATACACTCTTCACCTCTCGACTCCCACTTATTAGTCGACCCTTACAAGAGGCAGGGCCTTCTGGCCTGGGCCGTATTCTTATCTCTGCAAGCCAAACGGACACACACACATACACACACACTCACACACGCCCACACACGCACACACGCACACACACACACGCATATACACTCTTCACCTCTCGACTCCTACCCATTATTCTCCTCTTACGACAGGCAGGGACTTCTTGCCACGGTCGTGTTCTTATCTCTGCAAGCCGAACGGACACACACACATACTCACACACGCACACACACACGCACACACGCACACACACACATACACTCTTCACCTCTCGACTCCTACCTATTAGTCGCCCCTTACAACTGGCAGGGTCTTCTTGCCTTGGCCGTATTCTTACCTCTGCAAGCCAGACGGACTCACACACATACACACACACTCACACACGCACACACACACGCAAACGTACACCCACACGCACAAACTCTCCTATCCATTAGTCGCCTCTTAAGACAGGCAGGGCCTTCTTGCCTCGGCCGTATTCTTATCTCTGCAAGCCAAACGGACACACACACACAAATACACACACATACTCACACACGCACAAACACACGCACACACACAAAGACACATACACTCTTCACCTCTCGACTCCTATTCATTAGTCGCCTCTTACGACAGGCAGGGACTTATTGCCACGGCCGTGTTCTTATCTCTGCGAGCCGACCGGACACACACACACTCACACACACAAGCACGCACACACGCACACACACGCACACACACAAATACACTTTTCACCTCTCGACTCCTACCCATTAGTCGCCTCTTACGACAGGCATGGCCTTCTTGCCTCGGCCGTATTCTAATCTCTGCCAACCGAATGGACACACACTTACATACACACACACATTTACACACGCACCAACACACACACACCCACACACGCACACACACATACACATACACTATTCACCTCTCAACTCCTACCTATTAGTGGCCCCTTACAAGAGGCAGGGCCTTCTTGCCTCGGCCGTATTCTAATCTCTGCGTACCGAATGGACACACATATACATACACACACATATTTACACACGCACAAACACACACACACCCACACACGCACACACACATACACATACACTCTTAACCTCTCGACTCCTACACATTAGTGGCCTCTTACGACATTCAGTGACTTCTTGCCACGGACGTTTTCTTATCTCTGCAAGCCGAACGGACACACACACATACTCACACACGCACACACACACGCACACACGTACACACACACATACACTCTTCACCTCTCGACTCCTACCTATTGACTCCTATCCATTAGTCGCCTCTTAAGACAGGCAGGGCCTTCTTGCCACGGCCGTGTTCTTATCTCTGCAAGCCGAACGGACACACACACACACGCACACACAAACACACGCACACAGGCACACACGCACACACGCACACAAGCACACACACACATACACTTTTCACCTCTCGACTCCTACTTATTAGTCGCCCACTCTTTACCTCTCGACTCCTACCCATTAGTCGCCCCGTACGATTTGCATCGCCTTCTTGCCACGGCTGTTTTCTTATCTCTGCGAGCCGAAGGGACACACACATACACAAACACACTCACAAACACACACACACACACGCACGCACACACGCACACACACATATACTCACACACACACAAACACACACACACGCACACACACATACATTCTTCACCTCTCGACTCCTACCTATTAGTCGCCTCTTACGACAGGCAGGGCCTTCTTGCCTTGGCCGTGTTCTTATCACTGCAAGCCAAACGGACACACACATACTCACACACGCACACACACACGCACACACGCCCACACACACATACACTCTTCACCTCTCGACTCCTACTTATTACTTGCCTCTTACGATAGGCAGGGCCTTCTTGCCACTGCTGTGTTCTTATCTCTGCGAGCCGACCGCACAAACACACACTCACACACACTCACACACTCACATACACACACACTTAAACACGCACGCACACACGCACACACACACACATACACTCTTCACCTCTCGACTCCTACCCATTATTCTCCTCTTTCGACAGGCAGAGACTTCTTGCCACGGACGTATTCTTATCTCTGCAAGCCGAACGGACACACATACACACACACTCACACACGCACACACACGGACACACGCACACACACACATACACCCTTCACCTCTCGACTCCTACCCATTAGTCGCCTCTTACGACATTCAGGGACTTCTTGCCACGGACGTTTCTTATCTCTGCGGGCCGAACGGACACACACACACACACTCACACACACACATACACTCTTAACCTCTCGACTCCTACCCATTAGTCGCCTCTTACGACATTCAGGGGCTTCTTGCCACGGACGTATTCTTATCTCTGCAAGCCGAACGGACACACACACATACTCACACACGCACACACACACACGCACACATACACTCTTCACCTCTCGACTCCTACCCATTAGTCGCCTCTTACGACAGGCATGGCCTTCTTGATTCGGTCGTATTCTAATTTCTGCAAGCCGAACGGACACACACATACATACACACACACACACACTTACACACGCACAAACACATACACACGTACACACAAACAAACACACGCACACACACACGTACACTCTTCATCTCTCGACTCCTACCCATTAGTCGCTCCTTACAGCAAGCATGGCCTTCTTGCCACGGACGTATTCTTATCTCTGCAAGCAGAAGGGATACACACACACACACATACACACACATACTTACACACACACGCACACACGCACACACACATACACTCTTCACCTCTCGACTCCTACCCATTAGTCGCCTCTTACGACAGGCATGGCCTTCTTACCACGGCTGTATTTTTATCTCTGCGAACCGAAGGGACACACATACACACACACTCACACACACACACATGCACACACGCACGCTCACATACACTCTTTTCCTCTCGACTCCTACCTATTAGTCGCCTCTTACGACAGGCAGGGCCTTCTTGCCTCGGTCAAGTTCTTATCTCTGCAAGCCTAACTAACACACACACATACTCACACACGCACACACACACGCACACACGCACACACACATACACTCTTCACCTCTCGACTCCTACCCATTAGTCGCCTCTTACGACAGGCATGGCCTTCTTACCACGGCTGTATTTTTATCTCTGCGAACCGAAGGGACACACATACACACACACTCACACACACACATGCACACACGCACGCTCACATACACTCTTTTCCTCTCGACTCCTACCTATTAGTCGCCTCTTACGACAGGCAGGGCCTTCTTGCTTCGGTCAAGTTCTTATCTCTGCAAGCCGAACTAACACACACACATACTCACACACGCACACACACACGCACACACGCACACACACATGCACTCTTCACCTCTCGACTCCTACCTATTAGTCGCCTCTTACGATAGGCAGGGCCTTCTTGCCTCGGTCAAGTTCTTATCTCTGCAAGCCGAACTAACACACACACATACTCACACACACACACACACACGCACACACGCACACACATATACATTCTTCACCTCTCGACTCCTACCTATTAGACGCCTCTTACGATAGGCAGGGCCTTCTTGCCGCGGTCAAGTTCTTATCTCTGCAAGCCGAACTAACACACACACATACTCACACACGCACACACACACGCACACACGCACACACAGATGCACTCTTTACCTCTCGACTCCTACCTATTAGTCGCCTCTTACGATAGGCAGGGCCTTCTTGCCTCGGTCGTGTTCTTATTTCTGCAAGCCGAACTAACACACACACATATTCACACACTCACAAACACACACAAACACGACCACACGTACGCACACACGGACACGCACACGCACACACGCACGCACAGACGCACACACACATGCACTCACACACACACACGCACACACGCACACACACATACATTCTTCACCACTCGACTCCTACCTATTAGTCGCCTCTTACGACAGGGAGGGCCTTCTTGCCTTGGCCGTGTTCTTATCTCTGCAAGCCGAACGGACACACACACACATACTCACACACGCACACACACACGCACACACGCACACACACACATACACTCTTCACCTCTCGACTCCTACCCATTAGTCGCCCCGTACGATTTGCATGGCCTTCTTGCCACGGCTGTTTTCTTATCTCTGCGAGCAGAAGGGACACACACATACACACACACACTCACAAACACACACACAGCCACGCAGGCCCACACGCACACACACATACACTCACACACACACAAACACGCACACACGCACACACATACATTCTTCACCTCTCGACTCCTACCTATTAGTCGCCTCTTACGACAGGCAGGGCCTTCTTGCCTCGGCCGTGTTCCTATCTCTGCAAGCCGAACGGACACACACACATACTCACACACGCACACACACACGCACACACGCACACTCACACACATGCATTCTTCACCTCTCGACTCCTACCTATTAGTCGCCTCTTACGATAGGCAGGGCCTTCTTGCCTCGGTCGTGTTCTTATTTCTGCAAGCCGAACTAACACACACACATACTCACACACGCACACACACACGCACACACACACATACTCTCTTCACCTCCCGACTCATACTTATTAGTCGCCCCTTACAAGAGGCAGATCCTTCTTGCCACTCAACCACACACACACAGGCAAACACGCACGCACACACGCACACACACACGCACACACGCACGCACACACGCACACACACATACACTCACACACACACACGCACACACGCACACACACATACATTCTTCACCTCTCGACTCCTACCTATTAGACGCCTCTTACGATAGGCAGGGCCTTCTTGCCTCGGTCAAGTTCTCATCTCTGCAAGCCGAACTAACACACACACATACTCACACACGCACACACACACGCACACACGCACAAACACATACACTCTTCACCTCTCGACTCCTACCCATTAGTCGCCTCTTACGACAGGCAGGAACTTCTTGCCACGGCCGAGTTCTTATCTCTGTGAGCCGAAAGGACACACACACTGACACACACACACACACACACACACACACACACACACAAATACACTCTCCACCTCTCGACTTCTACTTATTAGTCGCCTCTTACGACAGGCATGGCCTTCTTGCTTCGGTCGTATTCTAATTTCTGCAAGCCGAACGGACACACACATACATACACACACACTTACACACGCACACACAAAGAAACACACACACACACACATACACTCTTCATCTCTCGACTCCTACCAATTAGTCGTTCCTTACAGCAAGCATGGCCTTCTTGCCACGGCTGTATTCTTATCTATGCAAGCCGAACGGACACATACACATACACACACATACTTACACACACACGCACACACGCACACACACATACACTCTTCACCTCTCGACTCCTACCCATTAGTCGCCTTTTACGACAGGCATGGCCTTCTTACCACGGCTGTATTTTTATCTCTGCGAGCCGAAGGGACACACACACATACACACACACACTCACACACACACACGCACACACGCACGCACAAATACATTCTTCACCTCTCGACTCCTACCCATTAGTCGCCCCTTACGACTGGCATGGCTTTCTTGCCACAGCTGTTTTTTTATCTCTACGAGCCGAAGACACACACACACACACATACACACACACACACACACTCACAAACACACACACACACACACGCAAACAGGCACGCACACACGCACACACACACGCACACACGCACGCACACACGCACACACACATACACGCACACACGCACACACACATACATTCTTCACCTCTCGACTCCTACATATTAGTCGCCTCTTACGACAGGCAGGGCCTTCTTGCTTCGGCCGTGTTCTTATCTCTGCAAGCCGAACGGACACACACACATACTCACACACGCACACACACACGCATACACGCACACACACACATACAATCTTCACCTCTCGACTCCTACCTATTAGTCGCCTCTTACGATAGGCAGGGTCTTCTTGCCTTGGACAAGTTCTTATCTTTGCAAGCCGAACTAACACACACACATACTTACACACGCACACACACACGCACACACGCACACACACATACACTCTTCACCTCCCGACTCCTACCCATTAGTCGCCTCTTAAGACCGGCAGGGCCTTCTTGCCACGGACGTATTCTTATCTCTGCGGGCCGAACGGACACACACACATACTCACACACGCACACACACACGCACACACACACATACACTCTTCACCTCTCGACTCCTACCTATTAGTCGCCCCTTACAACAGGCAGGGTCTTCTTGCCTTGGCCGTATTATTATCTCTGCAAGCCTGACGGACACACACACATACACACACACTCACACACGCACACACACACGCACACACGCACACACACACATACACTCTTCACCTCTCGACTCCTACCTATTAGTCGCCCCTTACAACAGGCAGGGTCTTCTTGCCTTGGCCGTATTATTATCTCTGCAAGCCTGACGGACACACACACATACACACACTCACACACGCACACACACGCACACACGCACACACACACATACACTCTTCACCTTTCGACTCCTACCCATTTGTCGCCCCTTACGACTAGCATGGCTTTCTTGCCACGGCTGTTTTCTTATCTCTGCGAGCCGAAGACGCACACACACATACACACACCCACACACTCACAAAAACACACACACACGCAAACACGAACGCACACACGCACACACACACACGCACACATGCACACACGCACACACACATACACGCACACACACATACATTCTTCACCTCTCGACTCCTACCTATTCGTCGCCTCTTACGACAGGCAGGGCCTTCTTGCTTCGGCCGTGTTCTTATCTCTGCGAGCCGAAGACACACACACACATACACACACACACACACACTCTCACACACACACACACACACGCACACACGCACACACACATACATTCTTCACCTCTCGACTCCTACCTATTAGACGCCTCTTACGATAGGCAGGGCCTTCTTGCCTCGGTCAAGTTCTTATCTCTGCAAGCCGAACTAACACACACACACATACTCACACACGCACACACACACGCACACACGCACACACACATACACTCTTCACCTCTCGACTCCTACCCATTAGTCGCCTCTTACGACAGGCAGGAACTTCTTGCCACGGCCGAGTTCTTATCTCTGTGAGCCGAAAGGACACACACACTGACACACACACGCACGCACACACGCACACACACATACACTCACAAACACACAAACACGCACACACGCACACACACATACATTCTTCACCTCTCGACTCCTACCTATTAGACGCCTCTTACGATAGGCAGGGCCTTCTTGCCTCGGTCAAGTTCTTATCTCTGCAAGCCGAACTAACACACACACATACTCACACACGCACACACACACGCACACACGCACACACACATGCACTCTTCACCTCTCGACTCCTACCTATTAGTCGCCTCTTACGATAGGCAGGGCCTTCTTGCCTCGGTCGTGTTCTTATTTCTGCAAGCCGAACTAACACACACACATACTCACACACTCACAAACACACACAAACACGCACACAAGTACGCACACACGGACACGCACACGCACACACGCACGCACAGACGCACACACACATACACTCACACACACACACGCACACACGCACACACACATACATTCTTCACCACTCGACTCCTACCTATTAGTCGCCTCTTACGACAGGCAGAGCCTTCTTGCCTCGGCCGTGTTCTTATCTCTGCAAGCCGAACGGACACACACACACATACTCACACACGCACACACACACGCACACACGCACACACACACACACTCTTCACCTCTCGACTCCTACCCATTAGTAGCCCCGTACGATTTGCATGGCCTTCTTGCCACGGCTGTTTTCTTATCTCTGCGAGCAGAAGGGACACACACATACACACACACTCACAAACACACACACACTCACAAACACACACACATACACGCAGGCCCACACGCACACACACATACACTCACACACACACAAACACGCACACACGCACACACACATACATTCTTCACCTCTCGACTCCTACATATTAGTCGCCTCTTAAGACAGGCAGGGCCTTCTTGACTCGGCCGTATTCTTATCTTTGCAACCCGAACGGACACACACACTTACACACACACGCACGCACACACGCACACATACACACACAAACACTCACACATGCACAAACACACGCACACACGCACACACGCACACACGCACTCACACACACACACAGATACACTCTTCACCTCTCGACTCCTACCCATTAGTCGCCTCTTACGACAGGCAGGAACTTCTTGCCACAGCCGTGTTCTTATCTCTGAAAGCCGAAAGGTCACAGACACACACGCGCACACAAACACACGCACACAGGCACACTCGCACACACGCACACGCTCACGCACACGCACACACTCTCCACCTCTCGACTCCTACCCATTAGTCGCCTCTTACGACAGGCATGGCCTTCTTACCACGGCTGTATTTTTATCTCTGCGAGCCGAAGGGACACACACACACATACACACACATACACACACACATTCACACACACACACACACGCGCACACACGTACACTCTTCACCTCTCGACTCCAACCCATTAGTCGCCTTTTACGACAGGCATTGCCTTCTTGCCACCGCAGTTTTGTTATCTCTGCGAGCCGAAGGGACACACACACATACACACACACACTCACACACACACACGCACACACGCACGCACAAATACATTCTTCACCTCTCGACTCCTACCCATTAGTCGCCCCTTACGACTAGCATGGCTTTCTTGCCACGGCTGTTTTCTTATCTCTGCGAGCCGAAGACGCACACACACATACACACACACACACACACTCACAAAAACACACACACACGCAAACACGAACGCACACACGCACACACACACACGCACACACGCACACACACATACACGCACACACGCACACACACATACATTCTTCACCTCTTGACTCCTACCTATTCGTCGCCTCTTACGACAGGCAGGGCCTTCTTGCTTCGGCCGTGTTCTTATCTCTGCAAGCCGAACGGACACACACACATACTCACACACGCACGCACACATACACTCTTCTCCTCTCGACTCCTACCCATTAGTCGCCCCTTACGACTGGCATGGCTTTCTTGCCGCGGCTGTGTTCTGATCTCTGCGAGCCGAAGACACACACACACACATACACACACACACACTCACAAACACACACACACAGGCAAACACGCACGCACACACGCACACACACACGCACACACGCACGCACACACGCACACACACATACACTCACACACACACACACATACACGCACGCACACACGCACACACACATACATTCTTCACCTCTCGACTCCTACCTATTAGACGCCTCTTACGATAGGCAGGGCCTTCTTGCCTCGGTCAAGTTCTTATCTCTGCAGGCCGAACTAACACACACACACACATACTCACACACGCACACACACACGCACACACGCACACACACATACACTCTTCACCTCTCGACTCCTACCCATTAGTCGCCTCTTACGACAGGCAGAAACTTCTTGCCACGGCCGAGTTCTTATCTCTGTGAGCCGAAAGGACACACACACTGACACACACACGCACGCACACACGCACACACATACACTCACAAACACACAAACACGCACACACGCACACACACATACATTCTTCACCTCTCGACTCCTACCTATTAGACGCCTTTTACGATAGGCAGTGCCTTCTTGCCTCGGTCAAGTTCTTATCTCTGCAAGCCGAACTAACACACACACATACTCACACACGCACACACACACCCACACACGCACACACACATGCACTCTTCACCTCTCGACTCCTACCTATTAGTCGCCTCTTACGATAGGCAGGGCCTTCTTGCCTCGGTCGTGTTCTTATTTCTGCAAGCCGAACTAACACACACACACATACTCACACACTCACAAACACACACAAACACGCACACACGTACGCACACACGGACACGCACACGCACACACGCACGCAAAGACGCACACACACATACATTCTTTACCTCTCGACTACTACCCATTGGTCGCCTCTTACGACATTCAGGGACTTCTTGCCACGGCCGTGTTCTTATCTCTGCGAGCCGACCGGACACACACACACACTCACACATACACACACACACACACACATACACTCTTTACCTCTCGACTACTACCCATTGGTCGCCTCTTACGACATTCAGGGCCTTCTTGCTTCGGCCGTGTTCTTATCTCTGCGAGCCGAAGACACACACACACATACACACACACACACACTCACA
The DNA here is from genome assembly GCF_040954645.1 of Diabrotica undecimpunctata. NCBI lineage: Eukaryota > Metazoa > Arthropoda > Insecta > Coleoptera > Chrysomelidae > Diabrotica > Diabrotica undecimpunctata. Next base: position 188,465 of record NW_027311936.1, on the reverse strand, counting down.
AACACACACACACAGGCAAAAACGCACGCACACACGCACACACACACGCACACACGCACGCACACACGCACACACACATACACTCTCACACACACACACACACACACACACGCACACACGCACACACACATACATTCTTCACCTCTCGACTCCTACCTATTAGACGCCTCTTACGATAGGCAGGGCCTTCTTGCCTGGGTCAAGTTCTTATCTCTGCAAGCCGAACTAACACACACACACATACTCACACACGCACACACACACGCACACACGCACACACACATACACTCTTCACCTCTCGACTCCTACCCATTAGTCGCCTCTTACGACAGGCAGGAACTTCTTGCCACGGCCGAGTTCTTATCTCTGTGAGCCGAAAGGACACACACACTGACACACACACGCACGCACACACGCACACACACATACACTCACAAACACACAAACACGCACACACGCACACACACATACATTCTTCACCTCTCGACTCCTACCTATTAGACGCCTCTTACGATAGGCAGGGCCTTCTTGCCTCGGTCAAGTTCTTATCTCTGCAAGCCGAACTAACACACACACATACTCACACACGCACACACACACGCACACACGCACACACACATGCACTCTTCACCTCTCGACTCCTACCTATTAGTCGCCTCTTACGATAGGCAGGGCCTTCTTGCCTCGGTCGTGTTCTTATTTCTGCAAGCCGAACTAACACACACACATACTCACACACTCACAAACACACACAAACACGCACACAAGTACGCACACACGGACACGCACACGCACACACGCACGCACAGACGCACACACACATACACTCACACACACACGCACACACGCACACACACATGCACTCTTCACCACTCGACTCCTACCTATTAGTCGCCTCTTACGACAGGCAGGGCCTTCTTGCCTCGGCCGTGTTCTTATCTCTGCAAGCCGAACGGACACACACACACATACTCACACACGCACACACACACGCACACACGCACACACACACACACTCTTCACCTCTCGACTCCTACCCATTAGTAGCCCCGTACGATTTGCATGGCCTTCTTGCCACGGCTGTTTTCTTATCTCTGCGAGCAGAAGGGACACACACATACACACACACACTCACAAACACACACACACTCACAAACACACACACACTCACAAACACACACACACTCACAAACACACACACATACACGCAGGCCCACACGCACACACACATACACTCACACACACACAAACACGCACACACGCACACACACATACATTCTTCACCTCTCGACTCCTACCTATTAGTCGCCTCTTAAGACAGGCAGGGCCTTCTTGACTCGGCCGTATTCTTATCTTTGCAACCCGAACGGACACACACACTTACACACACACGCACGCACACACGCACACATACACACACAAACACTCACACATGCACAAACACACGCACACACGCACACACGCACACACGCACACACACACACACACACAGATACACTCTTCACCTCTCGACTCCTACCCATTAGTCGCCTCTTACGACAGGCAGGAACTTCTTGCCACAGCCGTGTTCTTATCTCTGAAAGCCGAAAGGACACAGACACACACGCGCACACAAACACACGCACACAGGCACACTCGCACACACGCACACGCTCACGCACACGCACACACTCTCCACCTCTCGACTCCTACCCATTAGTCGCCTCTTACGACAGGCATGGCCTTCTTACCACGGCTGTATTTTTATCTCTGCGAGCCGAAGGGACACACACACACACATACACACACATACACACACACATTCACACACACACACACACACGCGCACACACGTACACTCTTCACCTCTCGACTCCAACCCATTAGTCGCCTTTTACGACAGGCATTGCCTTCTTGCCACCGCAGTTTTGTTATCTCTGCGAGCCGAAGGGACACACACACATAAACACACACACTCACACACACACACGCACACACGCACGCACAAATACATTCTTCACCTCTCGACTTCTACCCATTAGTCGCCCCTTACGACTAGCATGGCTTTCTTGCCACGGCTGTTTTCTTATCTCTGCGAGCCGAAGACGCACACACACATACACACACACACACACTCACAAAAACACACACACACGCAAACACGAATGCACACACGCACACACACACACGCACACACGCACACACGCACACACGCACACACACATACACGCACACACGCACACACACATACATTCTTCACCTCTTGACTCCTACCTATTCGTCGCCTCTTACGACAGGCAGGGCCTTCTTGCTTCGGCCGTGTTCTTATCTCTGCAAGCCGAACGGACACACACACATACTCACACACGCACGCACACATACACTCTTCTCCTCTCGACTCCTACCCATTAGTCGCCCCTTACGACTGGCATGGCTTTCTTGCCGCGGCTGTGTTCTTATCTCTGCGAGCCGAAGACACACACACACACATACACACACACACACACACTCACAAACACACACACACAGGCAAACACGCACGCACACACGCACACACACACGCACACACGCACGCACACACGCACACACACATAAACTCACACACACACACACACACACACGCACACACGCACACACCCGCACACTCACACACACATACACTCTTCACCTCTCGACTCCTACCCATTAGTCGCCTCTTACGACAGGCAGGGCCTTCTTGGCACAGACGTGTCCTTATCACTGCGAGCCGACCGGACACACACACACTCACACACGCACACACACACGCACACACGCACACACACATACACTCTTCACATCTCGACTCCTACCCATTAGTCGCCACTTACGACAGGCAGGGCCTTCTTGCCTCGGCCGTATTCTTATCTCTGCAAGCCGAACGGACACACACACACACTCACACACAGGCACGCACACACGCACACACACGCACACACGCACACACACACACATACACTCTTCACCTCTCGACTCCTACCAATTAGTCGCCACTTACGACAGACAGGGCCTTCTTGCCTCGGCCGTATTCTTATCTCTGCAAGCCGAACGAACACACACACACTCACACACACACGCACGCTCACACGCACACACACACATACACTCTTCACCTCTCGACTGCTACCTATTAGTCGCCTCTTACGATAGGCAGGGCTTTCTTGTCTCGGTCGTGCTCTTATCTCTGCAAGCCGAACTAACACACACACATACTCACACACGCACACACACGCACACACGCATACACACATACACTCTTCACCTCTCGACTCCTACCTATTAGTCGCCCCTTACAAGAGGCAGGGCCTTCTTGCCTCGGCCGTATTCTTATCTCTGCAAGCCAAATAGACACACACACATACACACACACGCACACACACGCACACACGCACACACACACACACACATACACTCTTCACCTCTCGACTCCTACCCATTAGTCTCCTCTTAACGACAGGCAGTGCCTTCTTGCCACGGCCGTGTTCTCATCTCTGCGAGCCGACCGGACACACACACACACTGACACACACACATACACACACACACACACTCACACACGCACACACACGCACACACGCACACTCACACACACATACACTCTTTACCTCTCGACTCCTACCCATTAGTCGCCTCTTAACGACAGGCAGTGCCTTCTTGCCACGGCCGTGTTCTCATCTCTGCGAGCCGACCGGACACACACGCACTCACACACACAAATACACACACACACTCACACACGCACACACCCGCACACTCTCACACACATACACTCTTCACCTCTCGACTCCTACCCATTAGTCGCCTCTAACGACAGGCAGGGCCTTCTTGGCACGGAGGTGTCCTTATCACTGCTGTAACGGGATTTAATTAAGCATCAGATTCAAGTAATCTTTTTAATAACGTGACACACATTTGCCAAAATATATTATTTGTTTACGACATTAAAAATATCGGTGTAACTGGAACGCGCTCTGACCTAGTGAAATTTGCAATGTAATCAAAAGCTTATTAAATAATGTGTACAAACTAAACAAGTAAAAACAATAATATATCAACAAGCGCACGGGAGGTAAATAGCTGGAAATCACGGGATTAGTATTATTATCATTATTGTTAAGAATGAAGAATCAAGAGAACGGTCTAAGTTAGTATTGTCAACGTCAACTGAGTACTATCTAGTATTGTACTTAGATAACTAATAAACTAAATCATGAGTATCTAGTGTGTTTTAAATAAATTACCATACGAGACGATAAGTGAAGCATTATTTATTACATGGCGATCCTGAAGTGGTAGAAACCAGGAGTCTTCATCCAGAGAAGCTCAAGATGAGATAGTATGAGATCATCATACTAGATGTTATATGGAACCCATTGTAGCAATTCCGAAATGGGAAAATTCAACAACAGATAAGAAAAGTACGGCCAAATTCCGGATCAGACCCGCCGGGAGCCCCGCGACAGCATTCCGGCTCAGGACAATGAAAATAAATGGATAAATGGAGAATGGACAAAGGTGAATGTATAAGGACCATATGTGAAATGTATTGCGTGAGTAAATTTATTTTTTTTATCCCTTATATAAATACAGTCTAACAGATAAAAATTATTAATTATTAATCATTTATTCGAGCATTCAACCTTACATTTATTTATTAATTATTAGTTGAATATAATTTAAGCTAGGTCAAGTCTAAGAATGTTGACTATACAATTTTTTGCTTTTAAAAGTAAAGTATACAATTTATTTTTAAGTTTTCACTAAATAACTATTTATATAGCAAACGCTATTGTTTAATGAAACAACTGTGTCATACATTTTTATTTACTAAAGGTATATTTTTAAAAATATTTATATTTGACCATAAAAATACACCGACAGATCGGAAATATTAAATTACGACGTTATTTATCATAGTATTTATATTTTGAATTTGCTTGGATGGCAAATTCTTTAAATAATATAGACGAAGAAATTGGATATGACTTTATTTAACTATTTAGCTATAATAAATTAGGATATTTAGAATTATTGTTACATTTATAAGGAAGAAAAACGAATTTAAAAGAACTTTTAAAGACAATTGACCATGGCGTCAGAAAAATTTTCATTATGTTGGAACAATTTCTACGAAAATATGAGTTCAGGAATAAATTCATTATGGAAGAGTCAAGATTTTGTAGACGTAACGCTTTCAGCACAAGGAAAATGCATAAAAGCGCATAAAATGGTTCTTTCGGTTTGTAGCCCATATTTTAAAGAAATTTTTATGTCAAATCTCTGTCAACATCCTATAGTAATTTTGACAAACGTGACTTACGAAGCACTAAGAGACTTGTTACAATTTATATACCATGGAGAAGTACAAATTAGACAAGAAGATTTAAATACCTTCATTGAAACGGCCGAATCATTGCAAATACAAGGACTCACTGGAGATAGAAAAGTTTTAAATGATAATAACATTATGGAAATTTCGGATAAAGAATATACTCAAAATGTAAAAGATTTTAAACCAGTTTCTCTACCTGTGACAAAGAAACAACAACCTATAAAGAAGGAAGAACATAGCGACACAGAGCAAGAAATAAGTATGGCTCTTACAACAAACGAATTTTTAAATATCGCAAGCAAGGTGTTACCCAGCGAGTTTGATGGAAAAGCAGGTAAACTGCAGTCATTTTTAGATGCACTAGAACTCCTTGAGAAAATAGTGATAGGACACGAGGAGACAGCGACAACATTAATAAAGACAAGATTAACCAATAAGGCCAGAAACGTTATAACTACAGAGGATACAATCGCAAGAATAGCAGAGGTACTGAAGAGAGAACTGAGAGGCGACAGTCCAAAGACGGTAATAGCTAAATTGGCGAGGAAAAGACAAGGACATAAAGATGCAGAGGTATATGCATCTGAAGTTGAAGAATTAGCGGAACAGCTAAAAGTTGCATACGTAGCGGAAGGAATGCCATTGGAACTAGCGAGAAAATACACAACAGAGGCAGTAGTAGCTACAATGAAACGCAACGTCAACACAGAAAAAGCTAAATTCATTTTGGAAGCATGTAACTTTTCAACCACACAAGAGATAATGTCCAAATTTTTATCGATTGATGAGACGGAAGATAGCACACAAGGAAGAGTGTTAAATTACAGGAACAAATACGATTTTGATATGAGAAAAGAAAGGAAGAATGCAATATATGGATATTATAAAAATAAATTCGAAGAAAGAAAACAATATAGAAACAAAAATTATAGAAATATAAGTGAATATGAAAGACATAATACGAGGATATATCGTAATAGAAACAGAGGAGATTGGCAATCACAACGAAGCACAAAGAATAGTCAATGGACACAGGTGAGATGCCACAGAAATAGAGGCACAGCAAGAGCATATTACGCACCGCATGCGAATACGAATAGAGTGACAGAAGTAGATTTTTGACAGAAATGTAGGCAAACTGCATATGGTTCGACCTTAATGGTTGAAACCTACGTCGAGCAGGAGGCTGCTAAGAGGATAAGCTAGGGTGGTACTTGAATCCCAACCCGCTGAGAGTCCTGCGTCTCCAGCACGACAATACAGTAACTACAGAATGGATTAAAATTGCGGAACGAATTTTGAATAATGATTTTTTTTAATAAAGTAAATGGAAAAATTATTGAAAAGGAAGTTTGTCACAATGAAAGACGATTCCCTACAATTATTTTATTTATATGTAAGAGAAGAAAATATGTTAAGTAAATTAAGTACGCACAAAGGCGAAAAATGATGAACAGATTATTTTGAAAAGTATATGTCAGTATTATTACATATTTGGAGAAATGAATTTCGAGATCGAACCGAAAAACAGAAGAAACAGTTACAGTAATAAAGAAACCAGAAGTTGAGAAGGAATTTACAGTAGGATTAATAGATAAACCGATTAAAATTATGTTACCTATACGAATCATAAATGTAAATAATCGAGAAATATAAACTAGAAGTTTTATTCCGAAGATACAAAACCAGGAAACATTTTTTATATATTTTATATGGAAGAAACAAGGCAAAGAGTAATAAAGAGTCGAACAACTATTAAGCACAGTAAAAACTATCAATATTGGAAGAAAACGGCCCATCGAAAAAAATGCAAAATATGCAGATGTTTTTATTTTGGAAAAGACCCAGATGTACAAGCAAAAGTTAGTTTGTAAAAGACGAGAAACCAAACAATAAACAAAAAAAAAAACCATAACTATAATAATTTCATTACGAAAGCAAACACAGTATTAGTCATAAAAACATTACATAATGACATTAGGTTAATAGTATGATATTTGATATAGTTGGAATGTACGTAGTAAGCATGTCCATAAACTTGAAATAATTAAAATATAACTGACCAGGTTAAATATTTTATTATTAAGATCCGTATATTTAAAATTTTATTTACGATGCAAGAGGAAATATTAAGACCTTCTGAGAGACTTGTTGAGATTTTGGCTCACAAATGTGAGTGCAGAAGATTATAAAGAAAATGATAATAATGAAAATGAGAATAAGAAGAGATGAAAAATAAGAATCAACCAATTCTTAATGAAATACGAAGAGAAAAATAATAATTTTTTAAGGAAAGTATAAAAGCTTGTATAGTACAAGATAAACATAATACAATCAACACATAACATAGTACAAGATAAGCAGATCAAGAAGAGTTATAATTAATGACTTCCACATGTTAGAGGAAGGATATGGAAGAATAAATAGGATATATTAAATACAGAAATATAAGTTAATACTATTTCTGGAACGAATTACGAAGAAATGTTGAGAAATATGTGAAATGTGAAGAGATGCAACAACTGCCAAAGGCATAAGCATTAAATCATAAACAAGGAACCCATGAAAATGTACATGGATGAAAATGGAAACAGATATATTGACGTACAATGCGAATTAAGCAACTACGTAGAAGAATATGTAATAGAAAATAAAATAAGCCAAAACGGTAGCCAAATCATTGGTAGAAAAATTTATCTTGAGGTATGGAGTACCCAGAAAAATAATAGCAGACCAAGGCACAGAGTTTATAGCTAGAATAATTAAGGAAACAAAACTTTGCTACAATTAGAGTCAATGAATATACTTGTAATATATACATGTACTTTTGAATGCAAATAATATATAAAAATATATTTAAATAAATATAAATATAATGTGTAAATATAGTTTTAAGTTCGTACAATATTTTTATTTAAAATGTGTATAACAAAAAGAAAAATGTTAGACTGTATAGTAGTAGTTAAACAAAAGAAATAGGGATAAATGAATAAAACGACAAAACTTTATTGTGAGATGTCAAAGTTATTAATAGTGTATATGAAAAGTGAAAACAGAACTATTACTTGGTACCAAGAATTAATGCAAGAATTAATGCAAGAATTAATGCAAGAATTAATGCAAGAATTAATACAAGAATTAATATAAGATTTTATTATTATAAATTTTTATTTATTATTTAAAATATGTAAAGGTTATTGTAAATATTATGTGCACATAATAGGGGGTAAGATATAATATGTAATCAACCACATAATAGGTGGTAATATAAGGTAATATAATCTAAATGATTTAACGTAAGGTAAGAAAAAACGTACGTAAAATATTAAAGTAATATACCAGTAAGGCATAATGAAGGATACCAGATAGCATATTATAAGGGAACAATTTGGGTATCCTTATAATATGCTGAGGTTAGGTTAGGTTAGGTTACTAAATTTTTTAGATATAAGGAAATATGTACCAAAAATTTGTATATAATTCTATAAATATGTATATGTAAATACTGAATGTAATTAATGTATATATGTACAGTAATCAGTTGATGATGACACGAAAAATTTTCTTCTTTCGGAAGGGAAGAGTAAAACCAGCTCCTGTAATTGATTGAAAACGAACAGCACTCAGAAAATTTTTCTTCTGAGGGATAGGGATGTAACGGGATTTAATTAAGCATCAGATTCAAGTAATCTTTTTAATAACGTGACACACATTTGCCAAAATATATTATTTGTTTACGACATTAAAAATATCGGTGTAACTGGAACGCGCTCTGACCTAGTGAAATTTGCAATGTAATCAAAAGCTTATTAAACAATGTGTACAAACTAAACAAGTAAAAACAATAATATATCAACCAGCGCAAGGGAGGTAAATAGCTGGAAATCACGGGATTAGTATTATTATCATTATTGTTAAGAATGAAGAATCAAGAGAACGGTCTAAGTTAGTATTGTCAACGTCAACTGAGTACTATCTAGTATTGTACTTAGATAACTAATAAACTAAATCATGAGTATCTAGTGTGTTTTAAATAAATTACCATACGAGACGATAAGTGAAGCATTATTTATTACACTGCGAGCCGACCGGACACACACACACTCACACACGCACACACACGCACACACACACATACACTCTTCACCTCTCGACTCCTACCCATTAGTCGCCACTTACGACAGGCAGGGCCTTCTTGCCTCGGCCGTATTCTTATCTCTGCAAGCCGAACGGACACACACACACTCGGACACACACGCACGCACACACGCACACACACGCACACACGCACACACACACATACATACACTCTTCACCTCTCGACTCCTACCAATTAGTCGCCACTTACGACAGGCAGGGCCTTCTTGCCTCGGCCGTATTCATATCTCTGCAAGCCGAACGGACACACACACACTCACACACACACGCACGCTCACACGCACACACACGCACACACGCACACACACACATACACTCTTCACCTCTCGACTCCTACCTATTATTTGCCTCTTACGATAGGCAGGGCTTTCTTGCCTCGGTCGTGCTCTTATCTCTGCAAGCCGAACTAACACACACACATACTCACACACGCACACACACGCACACACGCATACACACATACACTCTTCACCTCTCGACTCCTACTTATAAGTCGCCCCTTACAAGAGGCAGGGCCTTCTTGCCTCGGCCGTATTCTTATCTCTGCAAGCCAAACAGACACACACACACATACACACACACGCACACAGACGCACACACGCACACACACACACACATACACTCTTCACCTCTCGACTCCTACCCATTAGTCGCCTCTTACGACAGGCAGGGCCTTCTTGCCACGGCCGTGTTCTTATCTCTGCGAGCCGACTGGACACACACACACTCACACACACAAATACACACACACACCCACACACGCACACACCCGCACACTCACACACCCATACACTCTTCACCTCTCGACTCCTACCCATTAGTCGCCTATTACGACAGGCAGGGCCTTCTTGGCACAGACGTGTCCTTATCACTGCGAGCCGACCGGACACACACACACTAACACACGCACACACACGCACACGCACACACACACATACACTCTTCACCTCTCGACTCCTACCAATTAGTCGCCACTTACGACAGGCAGGGCCTTCTTGCCTCGGCCGTATTCTTATCTCTGCAAGCCGAACGGACACACACACACTCACACACACACGCACGCTCACACGCACACACACACATACACTCTTCACCTCTCGACTCCTACTTATTAGTCGCCCCTTACAAGAGGCAGGGCCTTCTTGCCTCGGCCGTATTCTTATCTCTGCAAGCCAAATAGACACACACACATACACACACACGCACACACACGCACACACGCACACACACACACATACACTCTTCACCTCTCGACTCCTACCCATTAGTCGCCTCTTAACGACAGGCAGTGCCTTCTTGCCACGGCCGTGTTCTCATCTCTGCGAGCCGACCGGACACACACACACTCACACACACAAATACACACACACACTCACACACGCACACACCCGCACACTCACACACACATACACTCTTCACCTCTCGACTCCTACCCATTAGTCGCCTCTAACGACAGGCAGGGCCTTCTTGGCACGGAGGTGTCCTTATCACTGCGAGCCGACCGGACACACACACACTCACACACGCACACACACACGCACACACGCACACACACACATACACTCTTCACCTCTCGACTCCTACCCATTAGTCGCCACTTACGACAGGCAGGGCCTTCTTGCCTCGGCCGTATTCTTATCTCCGCAAGCCGAACGGACACACACACACTCAGACACACACGCACGCACACACGCACACACACGCACACACGCACACACACACATACATACACTCTTCACCTCTCGACTCCTACCAATTAGTCGCCACTTACGACAGGCAGGGCCTTCTTGCCTCGGCCGTATTCTTATCTCTGCAAGCCGAACGGACACACACACACTCACACACACACGCACGCTCACACGCACACACACGCACACACGCACACACACACATACACTCTTCACCTCTCGACTCCTACCTATTATTTGCCTCTTACGATAGGCAGGGCTTTCTTGCCTCGGTCGTGCTCTTATCTCTGCAAGCCGAACTAACACACACACATACTCACACACGCACACACACGCACACACGCATACACACATACACTCTTCACCTCTCGACTCCTACTTATTAGTCGCCCCTTACAAGAGGCAGGGCATTCTTGCCTCGGCCGTATTCTTATCTCTGCAAGCCAAACAGACACACACACACATACACACACACACACACACACGCACACACGCACACACACACACATACACTCTTCACCTCTCGACTCCTACCCATTAGTCGCCTCTTAACGACAGGCAGTGCCTTCTTGCCACGGCCGTGTTCTCATCTCTGCGAGCCGACCGGACACACACACACATTGACACACACATACACACACACACACTCACACACGCACGCACACACGCACACACACGCACACATTCTCCACCTCTCGACTCCTATCCATTAGTCGCCTCTTACGACAGGCATGGCCTTCTTGCCACCGCTTTTTTCTTATCTCTGCGAGCGAAGGGACACACACACACACACGCACACACGCACGCACACACGCACACACACATACACTCACACACACACAAACACGCACACACGCACACACACATACATTCTTCACCTCTCTAATCCTACCTATTAGTCGCCTCTCACGACAGGCAGGGCCTTCTTGCCTCGGCCGTGTTCTTATTTCTGCAAGACGGACGGACACACACACATACTCACACACGCACACACGCACGCACACACGCACACACACATACACTCACACACACACAAACACGTACACACGCACACACACATACATTCTTCACCTCTCGACTCCTACCTATTAGTCGCCTCTTACGACAGGCAGGGTCTTCTTGCCTTGGCCGTGTTCTTATCTCTGCAAGCCGAACGGGCACACACACATACTCACACACGCACACACACACGCACACACGCACACACACACATACACTCTTTACCTCTCGACTCCTACCTATTAGTCGCCTCTTACGATAGGCAGGGCCTGCTTGCCTCGGTCGTGTTCTTATTTCTGCAAGCCGAACTAACACACACACATACTCACACACGCACACACACAAACGCACACACGCACACACACACATACACTCTTCACCTCTTGACTCCTACTTATTAGTCGCCCATTACAAGAGGCAGGGCCTTCTTGCCTTGGCCGTATTCTTATCTCTGCAAGCCAAACAAACACACACATACACACACACTTACACACGCACACACACGCACACGCACACGCACACACTCTCCACCTCTCGACTCCTATCCATTAGTCGCCTCTTAGGACAGGCAGGGCCTTCTTGCCACGGACGTATACCTATCTCTGCAAACCGGACGGACACACACACACACTTGCACACATACACACACATACACGCTTCACCTCTCGACTCCTACCCATTAGTCGCTCCTTACAGCAAGCATGGCCTTCTTGCCACAAACGTATGCTTATCCCTGCGAGCCGAAGGGATACACACACACATACACACACACACATACACACACATAGTCACACACACGCACACACTCACACACACACATACACTCTTCACCTCTTGACTCCTACCTATTAGTCGGCTCTTACTATAGGCAGGGCCTTCTTGCCTCGGTCGTGCTCTTATCTCTGCAAGCCGAATGGACACACACACACATACACACACACACTCTCACACGCACACACACGCACATACGCACACACATATACACTCTTCACCACTCGACTCCTACCCATTAGTCGCCTCTTACGACAGGCAGGGCCTTCTTGCCACGGCCGTGTTCTTATCTCTGCGAGCTGACTGGACACACACTCACACACACAAATACACACACACACTCACACACGCACACACACGCACACACGCACACTCACACACAAATACACTCTTCACCTCTCGACTCCTACCCATTAGTCGCCTCTTACGACAGGAAGGGCCTTCTTGCCACGGCCGTGTTCTTATCTCTGCGAGCCGACTGGACACACACACACTCACACACACAAATACACACACACACTCACACACGCACACACACGTACACTCACACACACATACACTCTTCACCTCTCGACCCCTACCCATTAGTCGCCTCTTACGACAGGCAGGGCCTTCTTGCCACGGCCGTGTTCTTATCTCTGAGAGCCGACCGGACACACACACACACACTCACACACGCACACACACGCTCACACACACTTACACACATACACTCTTCACCTATCGACTCCTACGCATTAGTCGCCGCTTACGACAGGCAGGGCCTTCTTGGCACGGACGTGTCCTTATCACTGCGAGCCCACCGGACACACACACTCACACACGCACACACCCACGCACACACGCACACACACACATACACTCTTCACCTCTCGACTCCTACCAATTAGTCGCCACTTACGACAGGCAGGGCACTCTTGCCTCGGCCGTATTCTTATCTCTGCAAGCCGAACGGACACATACACACTCACACACACAAGCACGCACACACGCACACACATGCACACACACAAGAACACTTTTCACCTCTCGACTCCTACCCATTAGTTGCCTCTAACGACAGGCATGGCCTTTTTGCCTCGGCCGTATTCTAATCTCTGCGAGCCGAATGGACACACACATACATACACACACACACTTAAACACGCACAAACACACACACACCCACACACGCACACACACACACACATACACTCTTCACCTCTCGACTCCTACCAATAAGTCGCCACTTACGACAGGCAGGGCCTTCTTGCCTCGGCCGTATTCTTATCTGTGCAAGCCGAACGGACACATACACACTCACACACACAAGCACGCACACAGGCACACACACGCACACACACAAAAACACTTTTCACCTCTCGACTCCTACCAATTAGTCGCCACTTACGACAGGCAGGGCCTTCTTGCCCTGGCCGTATTCTTATCTCTGCAAGCCGAACGGACACATACACACTCACACACACACGCACACACACACACAAATACACTCTTCACCTCTCGACTCCTACCCATTAGTCGCCTCTTACGACAGGAAGGGCCTTCTTGCCACGGCCGTGTTCTTATCTCTGCGAGCCGACCGGACACACACACACTCACACACGCACACACACAAACACACGCACACACACACACACACACATACACTCTTCACTTCTCGACTCCTACCCATTAGTCGCCACTTACGACAGGCAGGGCCTTCTTGCCTCGGCCGTATTCTTATCTCTGCAAGCCGAACGGACACACACACACTCACACACACACGCACGCACACACGCACACACACGCACACACACACATACACTCTTCACCTCTCGACTCCTACCAATTAGTCGCCACTTACGACAGGCAGTGCCTTCTTGCCTCGGCCGTATTCTTATCTCTGCAAGCCGAACGGACACACACACACTCACACTCACACACACAAGCACGCACACAGGCACACACACGCACACACACAAAAACACTTTTCACCTCTCGACTCCTACCTATTAGTCGCCTCTTACGACAGGCAGGGCCTTCTTGCCCTGGCCGTATTCTTATCTCTGCAAGCCGAACGGACACATACACACTCACACACACACGCACACACACACACAAATACACTCTTCACCTCTCGACTCCTACCCATTAGTCGCCTCTTACGACAGGAAGGGCCTTCTTGCCACGGCCGTGTTCTTATCTCTGCGAGCCGACCGGACACACACACACTCACACACGCACACACACAAACACACGCACACACACACACACACACATACACTCTTCACTTCTCGACTCCTACCCATTAGTCGCCACTTACGACAGGCAGGGCCTTCTTGCCTCGGCCGTATTCTTATCTCTGCAAGCCGAACGGACACACACACACTCACACACACACGCACGCACACACGCACACACACGCACACACACACATACACTCTTCACCTCTCGACTCCTACCAATTAGTCGCCACTTACGACAGGCAGTGCCTTCTTGCCTCGGCCGTATTCTTATCTCTGCAAGCCGAACGGACACACACACACTCACACTCACACACACAAGCACGCACACAGGCACACACACGCACACACACAAAAACACTTTTCACCTCTCGACTCCTACCCATTAGTCGCCGCTTACGATAGGCAGGGCCTTCTTGGCACGGACGTGTCCTTATCACTGCGAGCCGACCGGACACACACACTCACACACGCACACATACACGCACACACGCACACACACACACACACACACATACACTCTTTACTTCTCGACTCCTACCCATTAGTCGCCACTTACGACAGGCAGGGCCTTCTTGCCTCGGCCGTATTCTTATCTCTGCAAGCCGAACGGACACACACACACTCACACACACACGCACGCACACACGCACACACACGCACACACACACATACACTCTTCACCTCTCGACTCCTACCAATTAGTCGCCACTTACGACAGGCAGTGCCTTCTTGCCTCGGCCGTATTCTTATCTCTGCAAGCCGAACGGACACACACACACTCACACACACACGCACGCTCACAGGCACACACACGCGCACACGCACACACACACATACACTCTTCACCTCTCGACTCCTACCTATTAGTCGCCTCTTACAATAGGCAGGGCTTTCTTGCTTCGGTCGTGCTCTTATCTCTGCAAGCCGAACTAACACACACACATACTCACACACGCACACACACGCACACACGCATACACACATACACTCTTCACCTCTCGACTCCTACTTATTAGTCGCCCTTTACAAGAGGCAAGGCCTTCTTGCCTCAGCCGTATTCTTATCTCTGCAAGCCAAACAGACACACACACACACACACATACACTCTTCACCTCTCGACTCCTACCCATTAGTCGCCTCTTAACGACAGGCAGTGCCTTCTTGCCACGGCCGTGTTCTCATCTCTGCGAGCCGACCGGACACACACACACACTGACACACACACA
The DNA here is from genome assembly GCF_040954645.1 of Diabrotica undecimpunctata. Lineage (NCBI taxonomy): Eukaryota > Metazoa > Arthropoda > Insecta > Coleoptera > Chrysomelidae > Diabrotica > Diabrotica undecimpunctata. The sequence continues at coordinate 172,069 of NW_027311936.1, read as the reverse complement.
TACACACACACACTCACACACGCACGCACACACGCACACAAACACATACACTCTTCACCTCTCGACTCCTACCCATTATTCTCCTCTTACGACAGGCAGGGACTTCTTGCCACGGCCGTGTGCTTATCTCTGCAAGCCAAACGGACACACACACACCCACACACACACACACACGCACACGCACACGCACACGCACACGCACACGCACACGCACACGCACACACTCTCCATCTCTCGACTCCTATCCATTAGTCGCCTCTTACGACAGGCATGGCCTTCTTGCCACCGCTTTTTTCTTATCTCTGCGAGCGAAGGGACACACAGACACATACACACACACACTCACACACACACACACGCACACACGCACGCATACACGTACACACACATACACTCACACACACACAAACACGCACACACGCACACACACATACATTCTTCACCTCTCTAAACCTACCTATTAGTCGCCTCTCACGACAGGCAGGGCCTTCTTGCCTTGGCCGTGTTCTTATCTCTGCAAGCCAAACGGACACACACACATACTCACACACGTACACACACACGCACACACGCACACACACACATACACTCTTCACCTCTCGACTCCTACCTATTAGTCGCCTCTTACGATAGGCAGGGCCTGCTTGCCTCGGTCGTGTTCTTATTTCTGCAAGCCGAACTAACACACACACATACTCACACACGCAAACACACACGCACACACGCACACACACACATACACTCTTCACCTCTTGACTCCTACTTATTAGTCGCCCATTACAAGAGGCAGGGCCTTCTTGCCTTGGCCGTATTCTTATCTCTGCAAGCCAAACAGACACACACACACACATACACACACACTTACACACGCACACACACGCACACGCACACGCACACACTCTCCACCTCTCGACTCCTATCCATTAGTCGCCTCTTAAGACAGGCAGGGCCTTCTTGCCACGGACGTATACCTATCTCTGCAAACCGAACGGACACACACACACACACTTGCACACATACACACATACACGCTTCACCTTTCGACTCCTACCCATTAGTCGCTCCTTACAGCAAGCATGGCCTTCTTGCCACGGACGTATGCTTATCTCTGCGAGCCGAAGGGATACACACACACATACACACACACATACACACACATACTCACACACACGCACACACGCACACACACACATACACTCTTCACCTCTTGACTCCTACCTATTAGTCGGCTCTTACGATAGGCAGGGCCTTCTTGCCTCGGTCGTGCTCTTATCTCTGCAAGCCGAATAGACACACACACACATACACACACACACTCTCACACGCACACACACGCACATACGCACACACATATACACTCTTCACCACTCGACTCCTACCCTCTAGTCGCCTCTTACGACAGGCAGGGTCTTCTTGCCACGGCCGTGTTCTTATCTCTGCGAGCCGACTGGACACACACACTCACACACACAAATACACACACACACACTCACACACGCACACACACGCACACACGCACACTCACACACAAATACACTCTTCACCTCTCGACTCCTACCCATTAGTCGCCTCTTACGACAGGCAGGGCCTTCTTGCCACGGCCGTGTTCTTATCTCTGCGAGCCGACTGGACACACACACACTCACACACACAAATACACACACACACTCACACACGCACACACACGCACACTCACACACACATACACTCTTCACCTCTCGACCCCTACCCATTAGTCGCGTCTTACGACAGGCAGGGCCTTCTTGCCACGGCCGTTTTCTTATCTCTAAGAGCCGACCGGACACACACACACACTCACACACGCACACACACGCTCACACGCACTTACACACATACACTCTTCACCTCTCGACTCCTAAGCATTAGTCGCCGCTTACGACAGGCAGGGCCTTCTTGGCACGGACGTGTCCTTATCACTGCGAGCCGACCGGACACACACACTCAGACACGCACACACCCACGCACACACGCACACACACACATATACTCTTCACCTCTCGACTCCTACCAATTAGTCGCCACTTACGACAGGCAGGGCATTCTTGCCTCGGCCGTATTCTTATCTCTGCAAGCCGAACGGACACATACACACTCACACACACAAGCACGCACACACGCACACACATGCACACACACAAAAACACTTTTCACCTCTCGACTCCTACCCATTAGATGCCTCTTACGACAGGCATGGCCTTCTTTCCTCGGCCGTATTCTAATCTCTGCAAGCCGAATGGACACACACATACATACACACACACACTTACACACGCACAAACACACACACACCCACACACGCACACACACACACACACACACACACATACACTCTTCACCTCTCGACTCCTACCAATAAGTCGCCACTTACGACAGGCAGGGCCTTCTTGCCTCGGCCGTATTCTTATCTCTGCAAGCCGAACGGACACATACACACTCACACACACAAGCAAGCACACACGCACACACACGCACACACATAAAAACACTTTTCACCTCTCGACTCCTACCAATTAGTCGCCACTTACGACAGGCAGGGCCTTCTTGCCTCGGCCGTATTCTTATCTCTGCAAGCTGAACGGACACATACACACTCACACACACAAGCACGCACACACGCACACACACGCACACACACAAAAACACTTTTCACCTCTCGACTCCTACCAATTAGTCGCCACTTACGACAGGCTGGGCCTTCTTGCCACGGCCGTGTTCTTATCTCTGCGAGCCGACCGGACACACACACACTCACACACGCACACACACAAACACACGCACTTACACACATACACTCTTCACCACTCGACTCCTACGCATAAGTCGCCGCTTACGACAGGCAGGGCCTTCTTGGCACGGACGTGTCCTTATCACTGCGAGCCGACCGGACACACACTCACACACGCACACATACACGCAGACACGCACACACACACACATACACTCTTCACCTCTCGACTCCTACCCATTAGTCGCCACTTACGACAGGCAGGGCCTTCTTGCTTCGGCCGTATTCTTATCTCTGCAAGCCGAACGGACACACACACTCACACACACACGCACGCACACACGCACACACACGCACACACGCACACACACACATACACTCTTCACCTCTCGACGCCTACCAATTAGTCGCCACTTACGACAGGCAGTGCCTTCTTGCCTCGGCCGTATTCTTATCTCTGCAAGCCGAACGGACACACACACTCACACACACACGCACGCTCACACGCACACACACGCACACACGCACACACACACATACACTCTTCACCTCTCGACTCCTACCTATTAGTCGCCTCTTACGATATGCAGGGCTTTCTTGCCTCGGTCGTGCTCTTATCTCTGCAAGCCGAACTAACACACACACATACTCACACACGCACACACACGCACACACGCATACGCACATACACTCTTCACCTCTCGACTCCTACCCATTAGTCGCCTCTTAACGACAGGCAGTGCCTTCTTGCCACGGCCGTGTTCTCATCTCTGCGAGCCGACCGGACACACACACACACACTGACACACACACATACACACACACACTCACACACGCACGCACACACGCACACACACACATACACTCTTCACCTCTCGACTCCTACCCATTATTCTCCTCTTACGACAGGCAGGGACTTCTTGCCACGGCCGTGTTCTTATCTCTGCAAGCCAAACGGACACACACACACACGCACACACACACACGCACACGCACACGCACACGCACACGCACACACTCTCCACCTCTCGACTCCCATCCATTAGTCGCCTCTTACGACAGGCAGGGCCTTCTTGCAACGGCCGTGTTCTTATTTCTGCAAGACGAACGGACACACACACACATACTCACACACGCACACACGCACGCACACACGCACACACACATACACTCACACACACACAAACACGTACACACGCACACACACATATATCCTTCACCTCTCGACTCTTACCTATTAGTCGCCTCTCACGACAGGCAGTGCCTTCTTGCCTTGGCCGTGTTCTTATCTCTGCAAGCCAAACGGACACACAGACATACTCACACACGCACACACACACGCACACACGCATACGCACATACACTCTTCACCTCTCGACTCCTACTTATTAGTCGCCCCTTACAAGAGGCAAGGCCTTCTTGCCTCGGCCGTATTCTTATCTCTGCAAGCCAAACAGACACACACACATACACACACACACACGCACACACACGCACACACGCACACACACACACATACACTCTTCACCTCTCGACTCCTACCCATTAGTCGCCTCTTAACGACAGGCAGTGCCTTCTTGCCACGGCCGTGTTCTCATCTCTGCGAGCCGACCGGACACACACACACACTGACACACACACATACACACACACACTCACACACGCACGCACACACGCACACACACACATACACTCTTCACCTCTCGACTCCTACCCATTATTCTCCTCTTACGACAGGCAGGGACTTCTTGCCACGGCCGTGTTCTTATCTCTGCAAGCCAAACGGACACACACCCACACGCACACACACACACGCACACGCACACGCACACGCACACGCACACACTCTCCACCTCTCGACTCCTATCCATTAGTCGCCTCTTACGACAGGCAGGGCCTTCTTGCAACGGCCGTGTTCTTATTTCTGCAAGACGAACGGACACACACACACATACTCACACACGCACACACGCACGCACACACGCACACACACATACACTCACACACACACAAACACGTACACACGCACACACACATACATCCTTCACCTCTCGACTCTTACCTATTAGTCGCCTCTCACGACAGGCAGGGCCTTCTTGCCTTGGCCGTGTTCTTATCTCTGCAAGCCAAACGGACACACACACATACTCACACACGCACACACACACCCACACACGCACACACACACATACACTCTTCACCTCTCGACTCCTACCTATTAGTCGCCTCTTACGATAGGCAGGGCCTGCTTGCCTTGGTCGTGTTCTTATTTCTGCAAGCCGAACTAACACAGACACATACTCACACACGCACACACACGCACACACGCACACACACACATACACTCTTCACCTCTCGACTCCTACTTATTAGTCGCCCATTACAAGAGGCAGGGCCTTCTTCCTTGGCCGCATTCTTATCTCTGCAAGCCAAACAGACACACACACATACACACACACTTACACACGCACACGCACACGCACACGCACACACTCTTCACCTTTCGACTCCTATCCATTAGTCGCCTCTTAAGACAGGCAGGGCCTTCTTGCCCCGGACGTATACCTATCTCTACACAACGAACGGCCACACACACACACACTTGCACAGATACACACACACACACATACAAGCTTCACCTCTCTACTCCTACCCATTAGTCGCTCCTTACAGCAAGCATGGCCTTCTTGCCACGGACGTATGCTTATCTCTGCGAGCCGAAGGGATACACACACATACACACACACATACACACACATACTCATACACACACGCACACACGCACACACACACATACACTCTTCACCTTTTGACTCCTACCTATTAGTCGGCTCTTACGATAGGCAGGGCCTTCTTGCCTTGGTCGTGCTCTTATCTCTGCAAGCCGAATGGACACACACACACATACACACACACTCTTACACGCACACACACGCACATACGCACACACATATACACTCTTCACCACTCGACTCCTACCCATGAGTCGCCTCTTACGACAGGCAGGGCCTTCTTGCCACTTCCGTGTTCTCATCTCTGCGAGCCGACTGGACACACACACTTACACACACAAATACACACACACACTCACACACGCACACACACGCACACACGCACACTCACACACAAATACACTCTTCACCTCTCGTCTCCTACCCATTAGTCGCCTCTTACGACAGGCAGGGCCTTCTTGCCACGGCCGTGTTCTTATCTCTGCGAGCCGACTGGACACACACACACTCACACACACAAATACACACACACACACTCACACACGCACACACACGCACACTCACACACACATACACTCTTCACCTCTCGACTCCTACCCATTAGTCGCCTCTTACCACAGGCAGGGCCTTCTTGCCACGGCCGTGTTCTTATCTCTGCGAGCCGACTGGACACACACACTCACACACAAAAATACACACACACACTCACACACGCACACACACGCACACACGCACACTCACACACAAATACACTCTTCACCTCTGGACTCCTACCCATTAGTCGCCTCTTACGACAGGCAGGGCCTTCTTGCCACGGCCGTGTTCTTATCTCTGCGAGCCGACTGGACACACACACACTCACACACACAAATACACACACACACTCACACACGCACACACACGCACACTCACACACACATACACTCTTCACCTCTCGACTCCTACCCATTAGTCGCCTCTTACGACAGGCAGGGCCTTCTTGCCTTGGTCGTGCTCTTATCTCTGCAAGCCGAATGGACACACACACATACACACACACTCTCACACGCACACACACGCACATACGCACACACATAGACACTCTTCACCACTCGACTCCTACCCATTAGTCGCCGCTTACGACAGGCAGGGCCTTCTTGGCACAGACGTGTCCTTATCACTGCGAGCCGACCGGACACACACACTCACACACGCACACACACACGCACACACGCACACACACACATACACTCTTCACCTCTCGAATCCTACCAATTAGTCGCCACTTACGACAGGCAGGGCATTCTTGCCTCGGCCGTATTCTTATCTCTGCAAGCCGAACGGACACATACACACTCACACACACAAGCACGCACACACGCACACACACGCATACACACAAAAACACTTTTCACCTCTCGACTCCTACCCATTAGTTGCCTCTTACGACAGGCATGGCCTTCTTGCCTCGGCCGTATTCTAACCTCTGCGAGCCGAATGGACACACACATACATACAAACACACACTTACACACGCACAAACACACACACACACCCACACACGCACACACACACACACACATACACTCTTCACCACTCGACTCCGACCAATTAGTCGCCACTTACGACAGGCAGGGCCTTCTTGCCTCGGCTGTATTTTTATCTCTGCAAGCCGAACGGACACATACACACTCACACACACAAGCACGCACACACGCACACACACGCACACACACAAAAACACTTTTCACCTCTCGACTCCTACCAATTAGTCGCCACTTACGACAGGCAGGGCCTTCTTGCCTCGGCCGTATTCTTATCTCTGCAAGCCGAACGGACACATACACACTCACACACACACGCACGCACACACGCACACACACAAATACACTCTTCACCTCTCGACTCCTACCCATTAGTCGCCTCTTACGACAGGCATGGCCTTCTTGCCTCTGCCGTATTCTAATCTCTGCGAGCCGAATGGACACACACAAACATACACACACACACTTACACACGCACAAACACACACACACCCACACACGCACACACTCACGTACCCTCTTCACCTCTCGACTCCTACCCATTAGTCGCCTCTTACGACAGGCAGGGACTTCTTGCCACGGCCGTGTTCTTATCTCTGCAAGCCGAACGGACACACACACACACACGTACACACAAACACACGCACACAGGCACACACGCACACACGCACACGTACACGCACACGCACACACTCTCCATCTCTCGACTAATATCCATTAGTCGCCTCTTAAGACAGGCAGGGCCTTCTTGCCTCGGCCGTATTCTTATCTCTGCAAGCCGAACGGACACACACACATACTCACACACGCACACACACACGCACACACGCACCCACACACATACACTCTTCACCTCTTGACTCCTACCCATTATTCCCCTCTTACGACAGGCAGGGACTTTTTGCCACGGCCGTGTTCTTATCTCTGCAAGCCGAACGGACACAAACACACACACGCACACACACACGCACATGCACAGGCACACGCTCACACTCTTCACCTCTCGACTCCTACCCATTATTCTCCTCTTACGACAGGCAGGTACTTCTTGCCACGGCCGTGTTCTCATCTCTGCAAGCCAAACTAACACACACACACACACATACTCACACACGCACACACACACGCACACACACACGCACACACGCACACACACACACATACACTCTTCACCTCTCGACTCCTACTTATTAGTCGACCCTTACAAGAGGCAGGGCCCTCTGGCCTCGGCCGTATTCTTATCTCTGCAAGCCAAACGGACACACACACATACACACACACTCACACACGCCCACACACGCACACACGCACACACACACACATACACTTTTCACCTATCGACTCCTACCCATTATTCTCCTCTTACGACAGGCAGGGACTTCTTGCCACGGCCGTGTTCTTATCTCTGAAAGCCGAACGGACACACACACATACTCACACACGCACACACACACGCACACACGCACACACACATACACTCTTCACCTCTCGACTCCTACCTATTAGTCGCCCCTTACAACTGGCAGGGTCTTCTTGCCTTGGTCGTATTCTTACCTCTGCAAGCCAGACGGACTCACACACATACCCACACACTCACACACGCACACACACACACGCACACGTACACGCACACGCACACACTCTCCACCTCTCGACTCCTATCCATTAGTCGCCTCTTAAGACAGGCAGGGCCTTCTTGCCTCGGCCGTATTCTTATCTCTGCAAGCCAAACGGACACACACACACACAAATACACACACACATACTCACACACGCACAAACACACGCACACACACAAAGACACATACACTCTTCACCTCTCGACTCCTATTCATTAGTCGCCTCTTACGACAGGCATGGCCTTCTTGCCACGGCTGTGTTCTTATCTCTGCGAGCCGACCGGACACACACACTAACACACACAAGCACGCACACACGCACACACACGCACACACACAAATACACTTTTCACCTCACGACTCCTACCCATTAGTCGCCTCTTACGACAGGCATGGCCTTCTTGCCTCGGCCGTATTCTAATCTCTGCGAACCGAATGGACATACACATACATACACACACATATTAACACACGCACAAACACACACACACCCACACACGCACACACACATACACATACACTCTTAACCTCTCTACTCCTACCCATTAGTCTCCTCTTACGACATTCAGGGACTTCTTGCCAGAAACGTGTTCTTATCTCTGCAGGCCGAACGGACACACACACATAATCACACACGCACACACACACATACACTCTTCACCTCTCGACTCCTACCTATTAGTCGCCTCTTACGACAGGCAGGGCCTTCTTGCCACGGCCGTGTTATCATTTCAGCGAGCCGACCGGACACACACACACACGCACACACAAACACACGCACACAGGCACAAACGCACACACGCAAACGCACACGCACACGCACACACTCTTTACCTCTCGACTCCTATCCATTATTCGCCTCTTAAGACAGGCAGGGCCTTCTTGCCACGGCCGTGTTCTTCTCTCTGCAAGCCGAACGGACACACACACACACGCACACACAAACACACGCACACAGGCACACACGCACACACGCACACGTACACGCACACGCACACACTCTCCACCTCTCGACTCCTATCCATTAGTCGCCTCTTAAGACAGGCAGGGCCTTCTTGCCTCGGCCGTATTCTTATCTCTGCAAGCCAAACGGACACACACACATACACACACACACGCACACACACATACACATACACTCTTAACCTCTCTACTCCTACCCATTAGTCTCCTCTTACGACATTCAGGGACTTCTTGCCAGAAACGTGTTCTTATCTCTGCAGGCCGAACGGACACACACACATAATCACACACACACCCACACACGCACACACACATACACATACACTCTTAACCTCTCTACTCCTACCCATTAGTCTCCTCTTACGACATTCAGGGACTTCTTGCCAGAAACGTGTTCTTATCTCTGCAAGCCGAACTAACATACACACATACTCACACACGCACACACACGCACACACACGCACACACACACATACACTCTTCACCTCTCGACTCCTACTTATTACTCGCCTCTTACGACAGGCAGGGCCTTCTTGCTACGGACGTGTTCTTATCTCTGCGAGCCAAACGGACACACACACACACACACTCGCACACACACATACACACACATACACGCTTCACCTCTCGACTCCTACCCATTAGTCGCCTCTTACGACATTCAGGGACTTCTTGCCACGGCCGTGTTCTTATCTCTGCAAGCCAAACGGACACACACACACTCACACACACACACACGCACACACGCACACACACGCACCCACGCACACGCACACGCACACGCACACACTCTCCACCTCTCGACTCCTATCCATTAGCCGCCTCTTAAGACAGGCAAAGCCTTCTTGCCACGGCCGTAATCTTATCTCTGCGAGCCGAGCGGACAAACACACACACTCACAAACACACACACACACACATACACTCTTCACCTCTCGACCCCTACCTTTTAGTCGCCTCTTACGAGAGGCAGGGCCTTCTTGCCCCGGCCGTATTCATATCTCTGCAAGCCGAACGGACACACACACTTATACACACACACTCACACACGCACAAACACACATACACGCACACACGCACACACACATACACTCTTCACCTCTCGACTCCTACCAATTAGTCGCTCCTTACAGCAAGCATGGCCTTCTTGCCACGGCCGTATTCTTATCTCTGCAAGCCGAACACACTCATACACATACACTCACACACGCACAAACACACACACGCGCACACACGCACACACACATACACTCTTCACCTCTCGACTCCTACCTTTTAGTCGCCTCTTACGATAAGCAGGGCCTTTTTGCCGCGGTCGTGTTCTCATCTCTGCAAGCCAAACGGACACACACACATACACACACACTCACACACGCCCACACACACACACACGCACATACACTCTTCACCTCTCGACTCCTACCCATTATTCTCCTCTTACGACAGGCAGGGACTTCTTGCCACGGTCGTGTTCTTATCTCTGCAAGCCGAACGGACACACACACATACTCACACACGCACACACACACGCACACACGCACACACACACATACACTCTTCACCTCTCGACTCCTACCTATTAGTCGCCCCTTACAACTGGCAGGGTCTTCTTGCCTTAGCCGTATTCTTACCTCTGCAAGCCAGACGGACTCACACACATACACATACACACACACACGCACACGCACACGCACACGCACACACTCTCCACCTCTCGACTCCTATCCATTAGCCGCCTCTTAAGACAGGCAAAGCCTTCTTGCCACGGCCGTAATCTTATCTCTGCGAGCCGAGCGGACAAACACACACACTCACACACGCACAAACACACATACACGCACACACGCACACACACATACACTCTTCACCTCTCGACTCCTACCAATTAGTCGCCTCTCACGATAAGCAGGGCCTTCTTGCCGCGGTCGTGTTCTCATCTCTGCAAGCCAAACTAACACACACACACACATACTCACACACGCACACACACACGCACACACACACTCACACACGTACACACACACATACACTCTTCACCTCTCGACTCCTACTTATTAGTCGACTCTTACAAGAGGCAGGGCCTTCTGGCCTGGGCCGTATTCTTATCTCTGCAAGCCAAACGGACACACACACATACACACACACTCACACACGCCCACACACGCACACACGCACACACACACACACGCACATACACTCTTCACCTCTCGACTCCTACCCATTATTCTCCTCTTACGACAGGCAGGGACTTCTTGCCACGGTCGTGTTCTTATCTCTGCAAGTCGAACGGACACACACACATACTCACACACGCACACACACACGCACACACGCACACACACACATACACTCTTCACCTCTCGACTCCTACCTATTAGTCGCCCCTTACAACTGGCAGGGTCTTCTTGCCTTGGCCGTATTCTTACCTCTGCAAGCCAGACGGACTCACACACATACACACACACTCACACACGCACACACACACGCAAACGTACACGCACACGCACACACTCTCCTATCCATTAGTCGCCTCTTAAGACAGGCAGGTCCTTCTTGCCTCGGCCGTATTCTTATCTCTGCAAGCCAAACGGACACACACACACAAATACACACACATACTCACACACGCACAAACACACGCACACACACAAAGACACATACACTCTTCACCTCTCGACTCCTATTCATTAGTCGCCTCTTACGACAGGCAGGGACTTCTTGCCACGGCCGTGTTCTTATCTCTGCGAGCCGACCGGACACACACACACTCACACACACAAGCACGCACACACGCACACACACGCACACACACAAATACACTTTTCACCTCTCGACTCCTACCCATTAGTCGCCTCTTACGACAGGCATGGCCTTCTTGCCTCGGCCGTATTCTAATCTCTGCGAACCGAATGGACACACACTTACATACACACACACATTTACACACGCACCAACACACACACACCCACACACGCACACACACATACACATACACTATTCACCTCTCAACTCCTACCTATTAGTCGCCCCTTACAAGAGGCAGGGCCTTCTTGCCACGGTCGTGTTCTTATCTCTGCAAGTCGAACGGACACACACACATACTCACACACGCACACACACACGCACACACGCACACACACACATACACTCTTCACCTCTCGACTCCTACCTATTAGTCGCCCCTTACAACTGGCAGGGTCTTCTTGCCTTGGCCGTATTCTTACCTCTGCAAGCCAGACGGACTCACACACATACACACACACTCACACACGCACACACACACGCAAACGTACACGCACACGCACACACTCTCCTATCCATTAGTCGCCTCTTAAGACAGGCAGGTCCTTCTTGCCTCGGCCGTATTCTAATCTCTGCGTACCGAATGGACACACACATACATACACACACATATTTACACACGCACAAACACACACACACCCACACACGCACACACACATACACATACACTCTTAACCTCTCGACTCCTACACATTAGTGGCCTCTTACGACATTCAGTGACTTCTTGCCACGGACGTTTTCTTATCTCTGCAAGCCGAACGGACACACACACATACTCACACACGCACACACACACGCACACACGCCCACACACACATACACTCTTCACCTCTCGACTCCTACTTATTACTCGCCTCTTACGATAGGCAGGGCCTTCTTGCCACTGCTGTGTTCTTATCTCTGCGAGCCGACCGCACACACACACACTCACACACACTCACACACTCACATACACACACACTTAAACACGCACGCACACACGCACACACACACACATACACTCTTCACCTCTCGACTCCTACCCATTATTCTCCTCTTTCGACAGGCAGAGACTTCTTGCCACGGACGTATCCTTATCTCTGCAAGCCGAACGGACACACATACACACACACTCACACACGCACACACACGGACACACGCACACACACACATACACCCTTCACCTCTCGACTCCTACCCATTAGTCGCCTCTTACGACATTCAGGGACTTCTTGCCACGGACGTTTCTTATCTCTGCGGGCCGAACGGACACACACACACACACTCACACACACACATACACTCTTAACCTCTCGACTCCTACCCATTAGTCGCCTCTTACGACATTCAGGGGCTTCTTGCCACGGACGTATTTTTATCTCTGCAAGCCGAACGGACACACACACATACTCACACACGCACACACACACACACGCACACATACACTCTTCACCTCTCGACTCCTACCCATTAGTCGCCTCTTAAGACAGGCAGGGCCTTCTTGCCACGGACGTATTCTTATCTCTGCGGGCCGAACGGACACACACACACACACTCACACACACATACACTCTTAACCTCTCGACTCCAACCGATTAGTCCCCTCTTACGGCATTCAGGGGCTTCTTGCCACGGACGTATTCTTATCTCTGCAAGCCGAACAAACACACACACACACACTCACACACACACACATACACTCTTAACCTCTCGACTCCTACCCATTGGTCGCCTGTTACGACATTTATGAACTTCTTGCCACGGACGTTTCTTATCTCTGCGGGCCGAACGGACACACACACACACACACACTCACACACACATACACTCTTAACCTCTCGACTCCTACCCATTAGTCGCCTCTTACGACATTCAGGGGCTTCTTGCCACGGACGTATTCTTATCTCTGCAAGCCGAACGGACACACACACATACTCACACACGCACACACACACACGCACACATACACTCTTCACCTCTCGACTCCTACCCATTAGTCGCCTCTTACGACAGGCATGGCCTTCTTGATTCGGTCGTATTCTAATTTCTGCAAGCCGAACGGACACACACATACATACACACACACACACACTTACACACGCACAAACACATACACACGTACACACAAACGAACACACGCACACACACACGTACACTCTTCATCTCTCGACTCCTACATATTAGTCGCTCCTTACAGCAAGCATG